>NW_014578751.1:12320-18195 GCF_000485595.1 Priapulus caudatus
GAGGGATATAGACGAGTAAGTATCGTGAGTATGCGGTGCGCTGGCACTGCAAGCTCCTCTCACGATGTCGCTCCTTCTGCCTCTCTCTCATCTGCTCTCTTGCTCGTCGTCTTCTTTCTCTCTCTCGCAGCGCAACGCGCGATTCTCCTCACTCTCACTCTCTTCTTCTCAGTCTCTCTCCGTCTCTCTCTGTGTGCTGCACTTCTCATCTCATGCTCTCTCATCTCTCTCGTTCTCTCTCCTTCGCGCGCCGCGGATTCTCTCACTCTACCTCTCTCGCTCTCATCTTTCCTCTCTCTGTTCGCTCTCGTCGTTTCCTTCTGCTGCTTCCTCGCTCTCCCCTTCTCGTTCTCCGTCTCTCTCTTTGCCTTCTCTCTTCTCTCTCATCACCTGTCTCTCCCCTCTCTCTCTCCTGTATTATATATAATAATTGTGTATACCATTCTCATCTCGTTCTCTTTCCATACATCTCCACCTCCTCCTCTCTCTCGTCTCCTCTCTCCTCGCCCTCTCCCCCTCTCGCTCGCCCACCAGGGCGAGCGGCTCGCGTTCTCACGCCTCGCGTCCATCCTTCTGTCTCTCTCTCTCTCTCTCTCTCTTTCTCTTTCTCGTCTTTCTCTCTTTCTCCGTGCGGCGCGCAGGACCTCTCTTTCTCGCCCTCTTCTCTCTTTCCCTTCTTTTTGTCTCTGGCCGTCTCTCATCGCTCATCTTAACTGTCTCTGCTCTCTCTAACTCTTCTCTCTCTCTCTCTCCTCTCTCTCTTCTCTGCTCTCTCTCTCTCTGCCCCCCCTCTCTCTGTACTGTCTCTGCCTCTCTCTCTCTCCCCCTCTCTCTTACACTGTCTCTGCCTCTCTCTCGCTCGTCCGTCCCTCTTCTGGTCCGCTGCCTCTCTCTCTCTCTCCTCTCTCTCTCTCTCTCTCCTTCTCTCATCCTCTCTATACTCGTCTCGTCCTCGTCTCCCCTCTCTCTCTGCGTCTCGGTACTTGCTGGCCTGCCCTGCTCTCCTCCTCTCGCTCTCTACTGTCTCTGCTCTCTCTCGCCTCCCATCGTGCGCCGGGGGGAGCGGGGACGGGTGTAATAGGCTAGGCCTGCGGCGTGCACGCGCGGACGGCTCAATTATTCACGTGTGCATGAATATTACGCGCAGCACAATGTGCGTGCGCGCGTGCGATCGAAGGCCCGCGGCGTGTTCCCATCGTGTATATTATTATGTAGAGAGAGTCCACATGATCACGTAGCGAAAGGTCGCAGTGCGAGTTGGAGGTGGCGTGCGTGCGTGCGTGCGTGCGTGCGTGCGTTGCGTGCGATGCGTGCGTGAGTGCGTGAGTGCGTGTGTGCATGCGTGGCTAGTTCGTGTGCTTCTTGTGTGTATGTGTGATGGTGTGGTATCGTGTGTGTACGATTCTGTGTGTGCGATCGGATTGTGTGTGTGTTGTGTTGTGTGCTGTCGTGTGTGATGTGTGCTCATCTGTACGTCGGTGTGTGTGTTCGTGTGACTGTGGGTGTGTGTGTTGTGTGTGTGTGTGTGTGGTTGTATGTATCTTGCGCGTACGTGTGTTGTTATGTTGTGCGGTGCGTATGTTGGCATGAGTGTGTATCATGTGTGGCGGTGTACCCTTCGCGTGGCGTGCTGTGCATGGCATGTATGCTTGCCGTCATCGATGCCCAGTGACGCGTGTGTCGATGTTCGGCACATGGATCGCTTGCTCGCACACAGACACGACTTACTGACGTATCGCAGAAGAGTTTTTGCGATGAGCCAAAGTTTACCAGCTTCATTTTTTCCTGCAGAATAAATCAGAGATGCTAGTGCATTTACCGGTAAACCGAATAAAACGGGCAGGCAATCTTACATGTAATGTAATATGCCACAGGTTACCGTTGACTGTAGAAGCCAGTCAAGCAGGGAGAAGAAACACAGCTCATGTATTACGTAGACTTATAATGAAGCTAGCAGGATATAAATCATGTAGCATTTCAATAAATAGGATCTACTCTATAATATATAGTACTATATATAGTATCAAGAGTACATTAAATAGGCGATATCTCCTACTTTGATATATATGCGCAGAGTGGGTGTGTGTGTGTGTGTGTGTGTGTGTGTGTGTGTGTGTGTGTGTGTGTGCGTGCTGTGCATGCGTGCGTGTGATGCATGCGCTGTGTAGTGTGATGTGTGTGGTGTGTGTGTGTGTGTGTGTGTGTGTGTGTGTGTGTGTTGGTGTTTGTGTGTGGTGTGTGTGTGTGTGTGTGCTGCAGCATGGCATGCGTGTGTAGCATGCGTGTGATGCGTGCGTGCGCGTGTGTGTGTATGCCTGTCTGTTGTCTCTTGTGTGTGTCCGTAAGCCTGCGCGTTCGTTTGCGTGTGCGTGTACGTGTGAACACACGTGCAACGGGTATAACTCCTCCCTTCATTAAACACAAAGCTTCTAAGCGGTACACCGCTTCTTTAAACCCCGGGGTTCAAACGCGTCACGTTCTTTATGCACAACACACAACAGGGCAGGGCGCGCCCTTGTTTGTACAATGCGCTATAATAACGAGCATACGATCTTGCTAATCACTTCCATTAAAGCGGAGTTGCTATTAAGCGACGAGATCTCGCCCGGAGGCGCCGGAAAACAACACGGCGGGGCGACTAAGGTGATATAGCATGAGGAGCGATGGAAATTAAGATGTTATGCGCGCGGAAGAGAGGGGGACCCGAAGAGAGGGAGTGAAGGGAAGAGCAGAAGGTGATCACGAAAAAGTGGTGTGTTGTGTGTGTGTGTGTGTGTGTGGTGTGTGTAGTGTGTGTGTGTGTGTGTGGTGTGTGTGCAGGGGCGTAGCCAGTATGTACGCACTGTCAGGCCGGGCTACCTTTTTTTGGCCAAGTTTCTTTTTTTTTTAACACCCATAATTCAAAATGCCATAACTTGTCTGGACGGTTTATCAGAGTCTAGACAGGAACAATCTAATTGAATGAACGTAGCAAGACTAGGCTAAATTAGGCGACCTATTCTTTCTGTCATTAAACAAAAATTTTCTTTGTACGTCCGCTGCAACCGATGGTGCGCTCCGGCTCAGATGTCGTCCTACAACTTTGACAAATGCCTGGCCTAGCCTGGTGTTGTGCTGTGTGTTGTGTGTGGTGTGCTGTGTGCTGTATGAGAGAGAGAGTAGAGAGAAAGAGAGCAAGAAAAGAGGAGAGAGAGATAGAGGAGAGAGAAGGACGACGCCGGAAAGTGTGTGTGGAGGAAGGCGCAAAGTGAGCTGTGAAAGGGGAAACACGCATCCGCGCGAACACGCGCCAAAATTCGCAACCATCGGATGTTTCCCCGGCCTTTCCTTCTGACGGCAAGCAACGCTAGTCGTTGAAACTTCTCAGGTTCTCTAGCTGGTCTGGCGAAATACCGCCCTCATTTCGCGCCCGCATTTAGTAACATGAGGTGGGGAAATACGAATATTGTTCGGGATCGCAGTTACGACGAAAATGCGACGGTATTTCAGAAAGAAAAGAAACGCGAAGTGCGAGAGATCGCCGTACATCGCGCCAATTTGCATAACCGCCAGTCCGTGTACGGATTGCAACTACGTGGAAGCACAGCAGGAGCAAGCGACGGACAGAAGCATGTTGCCGTGGTGAGACAGATGAGAACAGATAAGATAGCGTGGTTCCTCTCTCTTAGTTTTAATTACACTCACTTATAGTACAGTAAGACTAATAAGGACGTTAATCCAGTAATAAGGACTAATAATCCATTCCTAGATCACTGAGCCAGTAATCACTAATAAGCTACATCCATGCATGCGGCCTATAGGCAGAGTGGAGTAAATCTCCATTGGGTATAGTTTCACTACACCACTCACTTATATTTGTCAGACTACCATGCATGGTCGGCACACGGGTTGAAATGATTCTAATCTCCTCTTCTCTCTCTCTCTCTCTCTCTCTCTCCTCATCTCTCTCGTCTCTCTCTCTCCTCTCTCTCTCTCTCTCTCTATCTATCTCTCTCATCGTCTCTCTCTCTCTCTCTCTCTCATTCTGCTCGTCTCTCTCACTCTCGCTCTCTCTCTCTCTACTCTCTTTCTCTCTCTCTTCTCACTCTCGTCCTACTCTCTCTCTCTCTCTCTCTCTCTCTCTCTCTCTCGATTTTCCATCTCTGCTCTATTTTTTTTTTCTTTTTTTTCTTCTCATCTCCCGATACCTCTCTCCCCCGACACCAACATGAATGAACACGGCTAGATATGAAAGCATCGGCCGCTTTCCCTTCCTCCCTCCTCCCTCCCTTCGACCTGTCCCTCCATTCCTCTCCCTTGCCTGGCTCCTTCCCTCCCTTCCCTCCCTTCCCTCCTCATAAACTTTTGCGCGGCTAATATGAAGTCCCTATAGGTTAGACATGTAATATGTGCGCCGTTCTGACGGTTCCTTCCTTGTCGATATATGGTTCATCTTCATCAAGCTTCATTAAGCGTGGCATTTGATGCGATCGCATGCCAAATATAGAGTATCAATTACTTATTGATCGAATTATTTTAATTATTATTATTATGTATAGTAATTATGTTATTACAAATTATATGAACTATAGATATAGAAAATACATGGTGTAACATATATAGTAGTGTGTAATTATTATATATTATTAAATTATATAAAATTAGTACTATATTTTCGAGAGAGAGAGAGAGAGAGAGAGAGAGAGAGAGAGAGAGAGAGAGAGAGAGAGAGAGACAGAATAGCACGTAATGAGTTTTCTACTCGACTAGCGAAGTTAAGCCGCTAGAAGCAAACGCGCACGCAACTGCGGCGATGCTGCGCGTGTATGTGCGTACGTGTGTGTGTGTGTGTGTGTGTGTGTGTGTGTGTGTGTGTGTGTGTGTGTTTGTACGTTTGTATGTGTGTTTGTGATGGTGACTCTACTCCGCGGCTCCGTGTGTGCGTGTAGGTGTGAGTGCGTGCGTAATAAATGCGTACGCGCGTGCGTGCATATGCCCGTGGGTGTGTGTGCGCGTGGGTGCGTGTGCGCGTGTATGCGATGGTACGCCTGTGCACGAGTATGAGTTGGTACGCGCGTGCGTGCATGTGCCCGTGTGTGCGTGTAGGTGTGAGTGCGTGCGTGCGTGCGTGCGTGCGGATGTGGATGAACGACGATTGCGTATAAGAGGCGGAAGAAGCTGAATGTTCGTGCGCTAATTACGAGATGCTAATTATCTCGCTCCTCGTAATTGACTCGTCCTTGAAATAATTACGCCAACTCAAAATATCGCCGAAGCCACAACTATAGACGCGGAAGTTAACTTTCTGAGAAGCTGACCTCTTCTTTAACCGACGCGAAAGTGGGTCCATTGGAGATGGGGAGAAGGGCGAAACCTACGGCGAGAGGGATGAAGATGCGGGCGGAGGAAGCAGAAGGAAGATGGATAGAGAGGGAGAGGAAGGAAGATGGGGGAGGGGGAGCGGGGGGAGGCCAGCCGCACATTTCAGTCCTTCAGACGGCAATTTTTGGGTTGCTATGCGAGCACCGAATTTGAGCGGTAAGTAAAGTATAGAAAGAAAGTTTGAAATGCTCATACATGAAACGTTTCGCGTTATTTTTACTCGCTTTCAATTATTAATTCTTAAACAATAGACAGCTAATGGCTGACAGCGGGAATAACATCACCTGAATGACGTCACGAGTACGTGACGGTAACGTCGGCCGTATATGCAGACAAACAAAAATCAGCGGGCGAGTAATAAACCCATATTCACACCCACAAACACGCACACACACGCGCGCGCGCAGACACACACACACACACACACACACACACACACACACACACACACACACTATACACACCACACACACACACACAACACACACACACACACACACACACACACACACAC
>NW_014578751.1:18220-19300 GCF_000485595.1 Priapulus caudatus
ATAGGGAGCACGCACGCGCGGCCGTGATAGGGAGCACGCACGCGCGGCCGCGATAGAGAGCACGCTGCGTCGACGTCGATCAAGCTAGAACTTGCAACATATCCCGTATTTTCACGCGAAAGAATCCCATTTCCTAGTCTGCAAATATTATATATATCGCACAAAATCTCAAACGCAAACTCGGCCGCGAAGTGTCGCAGCGGCGAGCGAAAACACACGTGTCGACGGGCAGAAACGACAACAGGTGCCGACAGACTGTGTTATCATACTGACAGCGATATGTAGCGCCTAACGGATTATATGATAATATTGGGAAAAATCTCAACATGACGATATTGATTCGGCTTAGCTTCGAGTGTCACGCGAACGTCGCGCGTATGTGACGTCACTCGTACGTGACAACTTCTAGCCAATCATTGTTGCGATGGGACACTTTCTAAAAGACGATGCTTGGCAACGAAGTGCTGCGAAATCGTAAATTTGGCGCGCATGCGTAGAACAATGCATAGAAAACTGTTCCAGCTTATATTAACCGACATAGCAACACTAACCAATGAAGTATGGCACGATTATCTTGCGTAGGTGCCACATGTCAACTGGAAATCGAGAAATGAAACCATTTATCGAACGCCTGTTTCCTTGTTGTTGCAGTGCTGGGAGTTAACTGGAAATCGAGAGATGAAATATTTATATATATATAGTGTTAGTATGCGTGTTGTCGCAGTGCTGGTAGTCAACTGGAAATCGAGAGATGAAATATTTTATATATAATATATAGTGTTTGTTTCCTTGTTGTTGCATTGCTGGGAGTCAACTGGAAATCGAGAGATGAAATATTGATATATATTATATAGTGTTTGTTTGGTTGTTGTTGCAGTGTTGGGAGAGGACCTGGCCAGCGACGCACAGGTTGAGGGCATCGTGGGACAGAACCTGCAGCTGAAATGTCCGTTCACACTGAACAATGGAGATGCACTATACAAGAACAGGTAACGACGCAACGCAACGTTACGTAACGTAATGTAATGTAATGTAACGCAACGCAACGCAACGCAACGCAATGTAACGTAACGTAATGTA
>NW_014578751.1:19969-25284 GCF_000485595.1 Priapulus caudatus
AGAGAGAGAGAGAGAGAGAGAGAGAGAGAGAGAGAGAGAGAGAGAGAGAAAGAGAGAGAACGAATGTTATTTATCGGCTTCCGTTTCAATCACCAATAGGACATCCCTATGCCAGCAGCAGCATGTCTTTGCCCCGCTGCAGCGCCTGTCGCATGAAACCTCAGAAATAGTCATGACATCTCCTGCTATGAATCACAGGCTAGAATACCCGCCGCGAAATCTGCCGGCGAAATATTTCGCTATGATCCGGCTATACTAGTTACTTACGCGATAGTATATACTCACGAGTGTATGCTAGACGATGGTCGAAATTATATATCTGGGGGTGTGTACCTGACAACGGGCACGTCGAACGAGGGGCGAGAAACCTGTGTCAACGTCGTGCGTCTAGATGCCTTGTTGTTGGCGCAGCTGCAGCGTGTAATGCTGCCCCGAAACCTCGTGTAGCTCGCCTAATCGTTATCCGTATAAACAGATCGATCAATCACGGCCGCGATAGAGAGCACGCACGCGCGGCCGCGATAGGGAGCACGCACGCGCGGCCGTGATAGGGAGCACGCACGCGCAGCGGTGATAGGGAGCACGCACGCGCGGCCGTGATAGGGAGCACGCACGCGCAGCGGTGATAGGGAGCACGCACGCGCGGCCGTGATAGGGAGCACGCACGCGCGGCCGCGATAGAGAGCACGCTGCGTCGACGTCGATCAAGCTAGAACTTGCAACATATCCCGTATTTTCACGCGAAAGAATCCCATTTCCTAGTCTGCAAATATTATATATATCGCACAAAATCTCAAACGCAAACTCGGCCGCGAAGTGTCGCAGCGGCGAGCGAAAACACACGTGTCGACGGGCAGAAACGACAACAGGTGCCGACAGACTGTGTTATCATACTGACAGCGATATGTAGCGCCTAACGGATTATATGATAATATTGGGAAAAATCTCAACATGACGAGATTGATTTGGCTTAGCTTCGAGTGTCACGCGAACGTCGCGCGTATGTGACGTCACTCGTACGTGACAACTTCTAGCCAATCATTGTTGCGATGGGACGTTCTAAAAGACGATGCTTGGCAACGAAGTGCTGCGAAATCGTAAATTTGGCGCGCATGCGTAGAACAATGCATAGAAAACTGCTCCAGTTTATATTAACCGACATAGCAACACTAACCAATGAAGTATGGCACGATTATCTTGCGTAGGTGCCACATGTCAACTGGAAATCGAGAGATGAAACCATTTATCGAGCGCCTGTTTCCTTGTTGTTGCAGTGCTGGGAGTTAACTGGAAATCGAGAGATGAAATATTTATATATATATATATTTATATATATATAGTGTTAGTATGCGTGTTGTCGCAGTGCTGGTAGTCAACTGGAAATCGAGAGATGAAATATTGATATATATTATATAGTGTTTGTTTGGTTGTTGTTGCAGTGTTGGGAGAGGACCTGGCCAGCGACGCACAGGTTGAGGGCATCGTGGGACAGAACCTGCAGCTGAGATGTCCGTTCACACTGAACAATGGAGATGCACTATACAAGAACAGGTAACGACGCAACGCAACGACCGTTACGTAACGCAATGTAATGTAACGTAACGCAACGCAACGCAACGCAACGCAATGTAACGTAACGTAATGTAACGCAACGTAATGTAATGTAACACAACGTAACACTATGTAACGTAACGTAATGTAACGCAACGTAACGTAATGTAACACAACGTAACATTATGTAACGTAACGCAACGTAACGTAAAAGAAACGATAACGCAAACGTAACATAACGCGACGTCACATACCATAATGTAATAGAAACATAGTGTAATGTAATGTCAAGTAATGTAATGTGACGTAATGTAATTTAATGTAATGTGACGTAATGTAATGTAATGTAATTTAATGTAATGTAATGAAATATATTGCAATGTAATGTAATGAAACATATTGCAATGTAATGTAATGTAATTCAACGTAGCACAACGTAACGTAATATGGCGAAAAATAAGCGACTATAGTATATATATATATATATATATATACTTATCATGTGTGCGAGAGACACTAACGTCGCTATCATTAGCAAGCGCGCCACTCGCTCTACATAACACACGTTAAATTAAGTAGAGCGAACTTACACTTATAGTGATTGTCATAAAATATTGAGCAATAGCGTTGCATTAATAAAGTAGCTTTAAGTGCTGCACACGTAAAATTAACTTCACGATGAAACTTTGCATATAATTTTATAACGCTGGATCACGCCGTATCGTTATAATTACTCTAACATTCCGACTAGGCTATTAAAACATTGAGTTAGTGTGGCGGCCGCGTAGCCAGCTTTCTAGTTGGGGGGGGGGGTTTCGTTTGTTCAATAGTTGGGCAATTTGCGTCGCCATGCGTGCGTGTGACAGGATTATGTAGCCAGGGGGGGGTCTAACGCGGCCGTAACCGAAAGTGCGCAGCACGGCGAAGGGGGTTCCTGGGGGGCCCCTCCAGCCAGAAATTTTTTAATTGACCCCCTCAGATGCGTGTTTTCTGCGCTGAGCAGAGGGGGGTGACCGGACTCCCATGGACCCCCCCAAAACACGCCCCTGCTCGGGCGTGAAGCGACCGAGGCGAGGGAGCCAAGCGCCCGAGCGGGGGGAAAGGGTGTGGGAGAGGGGTGTTCACTGTTCCGCCTCTCCCGCACGATGGAGTTTTTGACAATTGATTACGAACTAAAATGGGACAGCGACCTGAGGGTGAAATCTCTGCAACAATTCTAAATTAATTATTTTTTTTGCTTGGTGGGGTGGGGGGGGGAACTGGCTTTCGGGGGGGGGGTCCGTTCAGGAACCCCCGCGAACCCCCCCTGGCTAGCGCCTTGGTGTTGCAGAGAGCACGACGCATTTCTACATTGCATAACTTTGCGACATTTCCCATTCGCTTAGCTGGAAATATGTTGAATAAAGGCTGCAATAGCGGTTAAATAAAGGTTCGAGCTGTCGCAGAGAGAACACGACGCGTTCCTACACGCATAGCATGCATTGACTCAGATATTTCTCTCCAATTCTTTTCAGACTGAATATGTCTTGAATAAAGGCTCATAGCGTTAAATAAAGGTCTCGTAGCGTGGCAGAGAACGACGACGCGTAATCCTGACCACGCATAGCTGCATTCTCAGATATTTCTCGACCAGTTGCTGTCAAGCTGAAGATGTTGAATGAAAGGCTCCCTGGTACGGTCTACCAGTTTACTCCAGACCCGAGCAACCCGCGCATCCGCTGCGCCATCTAGTGGAACAGATCCGAAGTTGGTCCTGTACTAAGCAAGGAGTGCGGTCGCTTTAGAATCGAGGCCGCGTGCAGGCGGAGGACGGGGCACTGTACGAAGTGCGCGACAGCAAGCACGTTCGACGCCGCGCAAAGTAGGCCACAGAAGCAAAGTGTTTGTACAAGTCTCTCCGTCCTACACAGTAACGTAAATCTTCGTCGTCAGTCGTACATCGTTGTTTGCTGCAATCCGGGTCGTCGTCATCCAGTCATCATCATCGTCATCGTGTCATCGTCATCGTCCATCCGTCGTCGTGCCATACGTTTGCGTCACTCGTCATCTTCATTTCAATCGTCATTGGCATCATGCGTCATTGTCTTTATGTCGTCCTCGTTCTTCATGCATTAGCGTCATCGTCAGCGGTCGATGCGCTCTGAGATAATTGATTCTTAGTTAATTAATAATGCTCGAAGAAATTTTTGCGTCGAAGAATCGAGGGAGGGGCGTAAAGCATACATTAATGAAAAAGAGGAGAGAAGCGGCCGTATGTCGCATCTGTGGCCCGCGTGAGACGATTGGTCATACGTATCGGCGTCCGACGGATGGGTGGGGGTCGGAGTTGAGGGGGGGGGTAGACAAGAGCAAACACTTCAGACTAAACAATGATTTGTTTACGCGACCGCGAATAATTAGATGAATATGCAAATTAGGCGGCGAACATTGAAAGCGTAAATTGGGGGACTGAGGTTGACCGGGGAAAGTTTTTTTTCTTCAAAAACGCGACTATTATCTGTAAAAATAGAACTTACACGAGACCGCCTTCGTTCCAGATACAAAGAGAGTTAATTAATATTAATTTATTTCTGATTAAATTCGGTCGCTTATTATGAATTCTTTGTATTTTTAACGGTCGTAGATCCGCCAGAGGAGTTCAGTCTACACGGAGACAAGAAGAATTACCAGAAGGGAGACAACCTGTCTGTGGAATGCATAGGTACGTGTGTATACACGCCTTATTTTCGATCGCTGGATATTTATAGACCTTATATTTGAATGGCAGCAATATGGGTATTTATGAGCCTTATTTTTAACATTAACCTTTAACTTTAACATTTAAATTGACTACGTCACGAATTTTCTATGGTAAAATTTGTAAAATTTTTGTTGCAATTTTTTTTACATTAAAAGTAAGAACTAACGGGACTAAACGTATCGTCAAATTCTTACCTGATAAGATTGTTTCTCAACTAGTTAAAAATCCAAAAAACTGGACAATTTAATATTATGTTCCTGACATTAATTGCTTGCTATGGGCTATGTGTGAGTCACGAGTGTATGTTCACATCGAACAATATAGTAAAATAGATAGTATAATGCAGCAATTTAACCATAACATTGAACAGAATTACGTATATTTTGTGAAAAAGTGGATTTAAAAAAATATTTTTACTATTTACGTTGACGTAATCACTTTATGCTTAACCTTATTTTTAACGTTTTAGCTTTAACTACGGCTCCTATGGGTCCTTCTACGCCCTATTTTAGAGAGGCATCGTACACAGTTATATAATTATGCGCCTAATTATGTGGATAACAGCTCAGTAGTATACAACTAAGTTACTAGCTTGACTTGGGAGAATGAATCATCCCTGAAATCTCTGTGTGTGTGTCGATGTTTCAGTGAAGGAACAGAAACCGAATACGGAGCTGGTGTGGCAGGTGAACGGGCAGCGACTCTCTGCCCCTTACAAGGTAACGTCCCGCAGCCCTTACGTATAATATCAAGAGCTGATGATATCTAGGTATTATTAGCTATTGATAACATAGATGTACATAAAACATACATATAATATTGATGTATAGGAAACGTGTGGTAGCCGACAACAGTTTAATTCTGTAGAGAATACTGTATATCATACAGGTGCCAGTAAGAGTGAAAGAGAGAGAGAGAGAGAGAGAGAGAGAGAGAGAGAGAGAGAGAGAGAGAGAGAGAGAGAGAGAGAAAGAGAGAGAGAGAGAGAGAGAGAGAGGAAGCGAGCAAGAGAGAAAGAGATAGA
>NW_014578751.1:27135-45864 GCF_000485595.1 Priapulus caudatus
TCTATCTCTTTCTCTCTTGCTCGCTTCCTCTCTCTCTCTCTCTCTCTCTCTCTTTCTCTCTCTCTCTCTCTCTCTCTCTCTCTCTCTCTCTCTCTCTCTCTCTCTCTCTCTCTCTCTCTTTCTCTCTCTCTCTCTCTCTCTCACTCTCTCTCTCTCTCTCTCTCTCTCTCTCTCTCTCTCTCTCTCACTCTCTCTCATTAGTTGTGTTAGTAGACAGATTGGTTATGAATCCATGTTCAGATGCGTGTCGGGAAGATAACACAAACCGCAACCAGAGCGATCCCGTTCGTTCAGGCCTTCACACCATCCTTCCGTTGCAGTAGTTCGCACTGACGGCACGAGCGGCAGCAGCAGTCGCCATCACCTCCTCCTACCCGCCCTGGCACTGACGCTGGCGTCCGTGGCAACGCTCTTCTTGTGAAAGTGGCGCCATCTTCCGGTCAAAAACATCGTCAAAACCGGCGGACGTCGTCTGCGAAGAGGAGAGAAGAGAACCAACGAGCGCCGCTCGCCTCGGAGAGAAAATGGCGGGAATGTCTGTGCGAGAAAGAGAACTCTGAGAGATTTTTACGGCCGTCAGCGCACGGCACCTGTTTCTTTTCAAACATCGTGTACAGAATCATGCGCTACAGCCACGCTTCGCTGAAGGCGCTGTCGTAATTATTTTTTCCCGCAAAAAAAATCTGCAGAAATTTCGTTTCGTAGTTCCCCTGCCATTTCGTATTTCTTTCGTTTCGATGCGCCCCTAGCGGTCGAACCATTCCCTATTGCATCATCATCAACGGAAAGAATCGTTTTTTTCCGCTAGACCGATCCATCGTCATTGCAGTAGATTCATCTTGCAATGAATCATCAACCAGCAGCTGTACAGAGTGCAGTTAACACCGGCCGCCGCCGCGTGAAAAAAAAGAGAACCCGCGTAGATTTTTACGATGCGCGAGGGAAATATTCTTCGATGAAAAAGAAACACCTATCATCGTTCGTGTTTTATTTTATGGCTTTGCGGGGATTCGCGAAAATGGGATTGAATTCACGTTCCCATCCCACTTGCGAATGAGATACTGCTGTTGTTTGATGTGGTAACGAGGTGGTGGTACAGCTTTACAGCTTGCCATAACTCTTTCACCAATGAAGCTTTGATTCAATCCATCGCTATAGCCGTACCAGTTATAGTTAGCTCTAAATCCACTGTGCGTCAGTGGACCGGAATTAAATGCGCCCATGCAGGGTTCACAAATATGGCGTAAGAACATGTAAACATGTAGACACGTCACGCGTTGTATATAAACAAACGATTCTGCTTGTTTTTTTTTTAGTTATTTCCGTGTTTACTATTTATTTATAGCTTAGACCATGTAAACGAGATGAGAAAAAAAACTTGTATGAAAAAAAAGCTTCTGAAAACTACTATGCAATGCATTTATTCCGCGCCCGTCTTCTTAAATTTCTTGATTCTTTGATTCTTGCATTACAACACTTAACGCCTAATCGGCAGCTAAGCAGAACATGATATGCATCTATTTCGATTTCGTTACCTTACCGCAAGTGTTCTTAATTATGCGTAGGAAAGCCAGCATCGTTCTGCTTCCACACGCGCGCGACATCTAGCGGTCGCTAGGGACAACAACCGCGATGTAACATACCGTATGCGTCTAGCTGTAGTAAAGTCGTTTATATCTTTCACGCGATTAAATAAATTAATTTATTCACACAACATCTCCAATCGCGCTCGTGTACATTTCGCAATGTCGTTGCCTGTCTGTGTCATTTCCGTCTTCATCACCTCATCGCTTACGGCGCTTACTACATACTACGTACCAACCCCCCGACGATGGGATCGGTGACCGGTCGTGCTAGCGGCCGACTTTATACGCCACACGCGCGCGTAGATTCGCGTCATGTCGTGTTAGAAGTTTTTTTTCATTCGACGGATTTTCTGTGTGCGTGAATTATTCTTCGTCGCGTATCTGCGGCTCGGAAACATTGTTAAATAGTTGTGGCATCGTAAGTAATAAAATTGCAATCATGTAAGTCTGAAATGTCGTGATTTTAATGGCACGATATTCCACTTCAAAATTCGCGACATTTGTAGAATTATGACGTCATGACTTCTTGCGATGTTTCCGACAGCGGTATCCCTAGTCGATAGTGAAGTCCAACTGATCGGTTAACGAATCACGTGACCATTCGATGATTGATCACGTGGCCATTGGTTAACTTATTACGTGGTTATTGTTTAATTGGTGACGTTGTGGTCACGTGGCTATTGATCACGTGGCCATGGGCAGGTTGCTTACCTTGTTACTGAGTAATGGTTCACGTTGTCATTGGCGACTGATCAAGGAAAGTAGCAGGAGTTTTGTTTTCATTTACACATCTTAGTACATACTATTACTTGAACTATCAGTTGAAATCCTATATCTACTGACCCGTTCATCACAACGTAAAACCTTCATATATATATTATACTATATATATATATATCATGTGGCGAGAGACACTATACGTCGCTATCATTAGCAACCCACTCGCTCTCAATAACAAACGTTAATTAAGTAGACAATTACATTATAGGTGATTGCAAAAATATTAGCAATCGCGTTGCCATTAATAAAGTAGCTTTAAGTGCTCACACGTAAAATTAACTTCACGGATGATAATGTTGCAATAATTTTATAACGCTGTCACCCGTATCGTTATAATTACTCCTAACATTCGACTAGGCTATTAAAACATTGAGTGTAGTGTGCAGAGAGCCCACGCATTTCTACATGCATAACTTTGTGAACATTTCTCCCAATTGCTTCAGCTGGAATATGTTGAATAAAGGCTCATAGCGGTTAAATAAAGGTTCGTAGCGTGCAGAGAACACACGCGTTCCTACACGCATAGCATCATTCTCAGATATTTCTCCCAATTGCTTCAGCTGGAAGATGTTGAATGAAGGCTCCCTGGTGACGGTCTACAGTTACTACCAAGACCCGAGCAACCCGCGGCATCCGCTGCGCCATCTAGTGAACAGATCCGAAGTTGTCTGTACTAAGAAGGAGTGCGTGCTTACGATCGAGCGCGTGCAGGCGGAGGACGAGGGCACTTACGAGTGCGACATCGAATTCGACCGGAAAGTAGGACAGAGCAAAGTGTTTCATCTCTCCGTCTACAGTACGTAAATGCTTCGTCGTCGTCGTCATCGTCATCGATGTTGTCATCGTCGTCGTCATCGTCATCATCATCGTCATCGCTGTCATCGTCATCGTCATCGTCATCGTCATCGTCATCGTCATCTTCATTTTCATCGTCATCGGCGTCATCGTCATTGTCTTTATCGTCGTCCTCGTTCTCGTCATCGTCAGCGTCATCGTCAGCGTCGATGCGCTCTGATAATTATTTTAGTTAATTAATTAATCTCGAAGAAATTTTGTGCGTCGAAGAATCGAGCGGAGGGAGCTAAAGCTATAATTAATGAAAAAAGGAGAAGCGGCCGTATGTCGCATCTGTGGCCCGTGAGAGAGTTGGTCATACGTACGCGTCCGACGGATGGGTGGGGGTGGATGACACACACACACACACACACACACACACACACACACACACACACACAAACACACACGCGCACACACGTACGCGCACACACGCGCGCCCGCACACGCACGCGCACACACGCGCGCCCGCACACACGCGCCCGCACACGCGCGCCCGCACACGCACGCGCACACACGCGCGCCTTGATGAACAGTACTAGTAGAGTCGACTAAACATTTGCACTCGTTAACGAAGCCTGCCAAAGGCCGTGTCACAGACGGGGCGGTGCCCGTGCATGGTTAATTCGTCAGTGATAACACTGATATACACATTGGCTCCCCCCTCACATCGGCAGTTAGGTGTCTTTAGTTTGAACCCTGTCAGGTGTTGCCTGGGACATCGACAGTTCGCTGCATGTATATCGAGCTTGTGACAATGGCATAGAGAGCAGAACGTGCACTGACGTAAACATAGACTGGTACGCTGCAGTTCGCTGCATGTCTATCGAGCTTGTGACAAGGGCTTGGAAACATTCTAGGCCTATTTTCACATTTGACATGGATTCTTCCGCTCACTCAAGATAGATGAAATAATTCTATTTGTATTTTTATTTTCACAATAAGTGCACGAAATACAGCTCGTGATGTTCTATTTACATACCATATCGGATAAACGCAAAAGTTTGCTTCGAACTTTTCGATTACCAAACTTAACCACTTTTTTAGCGATCCATATAACCTGTAGAATTTGCATTGAGCAGTCATCGCCGTCTCGGTGTAAGTAGTCCGCTTCACGGACGCGTATCGTTTCACTCACAAAAAGGCGGGAACGTCCAGCACGTCTCTTCTCTCTGCGGATGTGCTTTATCATTACCTCTTCTCTTTGCTGACGTGCTGTGTATTGCGCTCTAACCTTTAACCAAATAAGTTTCAGTGTTACTATCACAACTATTAGGAAGTATGCACAGCCCAGCACACCTCCCCCCTCTCCCTCTCCTCCTCCTCTTCCTCCTCCTGCCGATGTTGCGCTC
The DNA here is from genome assembly GCF_000485595.1 of Priapulus caudatus. Taxonomy (NCBI): domain Eukaryota; kingdom Metazoa; phylum Priapulida; class Priapulimorpha; order Priapulimorphida; family Priapulidae; genus Priapulus; species Priapulus caudatus. The sequence goes on from NW_014578751.1 coordinate 31,688, forward strand.
GTTCGCCACGTGTGAACGCATTCTCGTAAAGCCATGTGGATTCGGCGAGCCGATGAGCCTGCGCACGTACGCCGACGCCGTCGCCGCTACTCTAGCCGCCGACGGTCACGTTGTCACCATGATCGTCGGCGACGAATTTGCCGACGTACCACCGCCTCCCGGAGTTCGCATCCTCGCCTTTCCCGCGCCTCCGTTCGCGTCGCTCGGCGCCGACCGTTACCGTAGCAACCTCGCCTGGCTCTCCCCGCTGCTCCCGTTTCTCCCGGAGAAGTTCCCTCTCCCTTCGATCGCCTTCCTGAGCGACCAGTGCGAGCAGCTGCTCGGAGACTCTCGTCTCATCCCGACCCTCCTCCTCCGGGAACCCGCCTTCGACCTGATCGCTATCGACGAGGACTGCTTCTGCGACTACATCAACACACACACACACACACACACACACACACACACACACACACACACACACACACACACACACACACACACACACACACACACACACATCTATTACGTGTACACACACATTGATTACGTATACAGTTTCCGTGCTTGCGCCAAGCATCAATCCTTTTAACATGTGATATTTCCAAGTTGGTTCGGTAGGTGGCGCTAATCAGCGCATCTACTATTCGTTCGCGGGCGCACTTATTACCAAGGCATGCGTCATCTATTCTCGACCTTTCCAATTGTATATGTAATATATATATATATATATATAATCAAGAGCGTATTAAGAAGTATTACCTACCTTCTTAATACGCACTTGATAATAACAGGAGTAGATAATAGAGATGATCTCTATAGAGATAAACTCTATTATCCACTCCTGATAATAATGTACTACTATGGACAGTTGACACACTGACTAACGTTATGGTTAGTAACATAGGTAAGGATAGATGTGTGGCCGGGATTTCTGTGTGCGGAGTAAACGCAAAACTTCGAGGAGTAAACTTTCTCGGCAGGAGAGAGGCGCGACAGAGGGCGGATCGATCGGCAGATGTTCTTTTGTTATATCGCACGGTTTACATGACATTTTGTGTCGTTTACCGATTATAATAAATACTACTAGGTTTTTCTATGTATTTCGTATAGATACATTTACTATTCGATGGGAGAGTGCACGCATGCTTTGATGCACGCCCGCACGTGTGCACGTACGTATACGCATACACACACACGCATACACACACACACGCATGCGCACACAGGAAAACAATATTCACGCAAACATCCTGACGTAAAAACGTAGATGACATTACTATAAACAAAGTAAAAACATTAAAAAACAATGTAGGCTTTGTGCAAAACTGTTCAACTCAATCGACCAATACAACACGTAGGGTACATACGCACACATACGCGAGCTAGGCAGTTTTCCTAACAAGTCCGTTAACAACATCATGCCGTCACTGTAACCTACAATCCCACACCACGTTTCCTCTTTAGAATACATAGTATAATATTGTTCTTTAGCGCGCACCTATTTCACATTATTATTAACATGTGAGATAACATGTATAGTGTATATGTGTAGTAACATATTATAACATGAAGAAGAGGTCTGGACAGCCTCTACGGGGCACGGCTCCACTGTGCAACCCAACGTGGCCCCTTGAATTTGCTGGTGAGATGATGCCATTATACATAAAGGTTATGTTGAGTAAATATCATCACATTATTATTAACTTGTCATGCATATACACACAGTGAGCGTATAGGGTTTAACTAACATTGTGTACATGTTCTAACACCCGTAAGGGTCTTTGCGAAACCCTGTGTGAGAGTGACGACAATCTCTCCGCGTGTCTGCTTTTGCTAGCCGTGCGTCTGTATTCACTGTGACTGTTTAAATACTATTTAATGAAAGAGCTGGCATGGATCGTCATAGTTTTTGTCGAATTGTTCCGACTCTGTGTTTTGTTAGAACTGAGTGTGAAGGTCTTGTAATTGAGACCCTGAATAGCCTGGAGATTTTTCGAGTAGGGTTAACAAATACGTTCGCCGTTAATGTAACGATCGCTTGATCCAGTTAACTAGTCTATTAATTAATTGCATCCTTAAATGCATAATAACTAGTTGTCAATTAATGATCCTTGACCATCTAACTAGTCCTATTAAATTAAACAATCGCATTGATGGCATTAACTAGTTATAATTAACCTGATCCTTGAAATCATTAACTAGTTATGTCAATTAACGCTGAACGCTTGATCAATTAACTCACCCGTTATAATGAGTTAGGATTATCCTTCGATCACTTAACTGAAGTGTATCAATTAATGATCCTTGACCATTAACTAGTTATTAATCTAACGATCCCTGGATCAATAACTAGCTTATTAATGAATGTTCTTGAATTCATTAACTAGTTATTGAATTAACGATCCTTGGATCATTAACTAGTTATTAATTAATGATCCTTGATGTCATGGTAACGTTAGTTATTAATGCTTAATGCCAGGATAACTTCGATCATTAACTAGTTATTAATTAATGAAATAACTTGAGTCATTAACTAGTTATTAATTATATGATTCTTGACCTTAAACTAGTATTTTATTTATATGACCTATGACTGTAAAGTCATTCAAACTAGTTAATTAATTAACGATCTTGATCATTAATCCACCCTAGTTACTTAATTAACCGATCCTTGATCATTAACTAGTTATTAATTAATTGATTCCTTGATCCAAATTAACTAGTTATTAATCTAATAATCCTTAAAATCATTAAACTAGTTATTAATTAACGATCCTTGATCAATTAACTAGCTATTAATTAAATGATCCTTGATCATTAAACTAGTTATTTTTATTAAATTCAACTGATCCTTCGATCATTAACTAGTTATTAATTAATACATCCTTTGATCATTAACTAGTTATTAATTCAATTGATTCCTTATCATTAAGGCTAGTTATTAATTAATGATCGCTTGATCATTAACTAGTTATTAATTAATAGATTCTTGACCATAACTAGTTACTTAATTTAATGGATCCGTTGCACGCAATTACTAGTTATTAATTAACGATCCTCCGTGAGGCAGTTACGGTCTAAACAATAGTGGTATTATTAAACGACTTGATTCATTACATAGTTACTTAATTAAGATTCGCTTGTCATTAACTAGTTATTAATTAATTAATCCTTAACTCTATTATACTACGTATATTCAATAGATAACGATCTTGATCATTTAACTAAGGTTTATTAAAATAATGAGATCCTTGATCATTAACTAGTTATTAGATTAATGATCCTTGATCATTAAGTAGTTATAATTAATAATCGCTTGATAATTAACTAGTTATCAATTAATGATCCTTTAATCCATTAACTAGTTATTAATTAAATGATCCTTGCACCATTAACGTAGTTTATTAATTAAACACCCGTTTGCAACATCGGTAGTATACCACGAGTGGCATCATCAATCATGATTATAATCGTCATGCGTGATCAACAGCCATCGTAGTCGTCGTGCGTGCATCGCAATGCCGAGGCCATCATCAGCCATCATTGATCTCATCATCATCCATCATCGATCATCATGCATCATCATCATCATCATCATCATCATCAATCATCATCAATCATCATCATATCATCCATCATCATCAATCGATCATTCATTATGCCTACATTCGGGTGTAATTGAGAGGGAACTTTAGTCACCCCCCCCCACGTCAGGGTGTGCTCCGTTAGGTTCGCGATCCCAGCACCTAGTTCGAGTCCCGGACGTGCGTACCACTGCCAACGCCGAAGCATAATGCGATCGTACTACTCCTATAGGATGAGAACGTCAATATAAATAAATTTTGTAATTAAAATTAAATAATAAATGCGCGTCAAGTGTGCATTTTGATTGGATGAAGAGCGTCATAATGGCGTCGGTGTTTGAAGCATGCATAGGTTGGAAATAGAGGGAATTTTTTACGGCCTCGGTGTATTCTGTGTGACCCCACTGTTTATAGCTGTAGGCTGTATAAAATATTTCTTAGTCTTTGTGTCAAATATGAGTTTAGAATTGCCTCAATATTGTGTCTCCTACCAATTAACGGAAGCAAGGTCGCTAATTAGATTTAAGTTAGCTTTCTGACACGGGATGAATTTCAATGCTGGTGTATGAAATCAGTCCTAATTATATATACATCTTAGCCTAAAAATACATAAGAATGGCGTACGGTGTGCCGCACAATAGCTTTTTTACACTTTAACCACCTATAGGATGCAGGGCGCGAACGTGTAAAGATTTTATCAATAACATTTTTTTTTTATCCAATCCATATGCATCGGTATTTATCTACTTAAATAAAACAGATCACTATTTTTTTATCTCTTATTCCATGGTTGTTTGTCCGCACGCAGCACAGGGCGGCGCGTGCGGTGTACTTGTGTGTTGGCAGATGAGCCGGCATTTGGACCGGCCATTTACAGCGTGATTATACGGTCGAAAAATAGAGTAGATAAACATTAAGACTGTTGGTTGGGTATATTCGTGTTTAGTTTACCATGGCCTGTGCTCTAACGCTATATGACGCAGGTAAGATTTGCGTGTTACTGTATCAACACCCCCCGGTTTAGCAAGTATTGACGTCCGGCAGCGGATGAAGGTACCCGCGGTTCTTCTCTTTGCTGGACGCTGGCTGTTTATTTGCACGCTCTAGACCTTGTAACCAAATGTTGTTGTCTGTGTGGGCGCACTACTCACAACCGCAGAAGCAGGCAACATGCACGATCCAAGCCCCGGTCTCTTCTTCCTACTTACTGTACAGATATCGCGCGGGACCTGCTTAGGATGCTTTAATGCGTACGCTTAACCTTCGTATAGACCAAGTAAGTTTCTGTGTTACTATCACAACTTCAGGAAGTATGCACGAGCCCCAAAACACACCTCCTCCTCCGTCGCCTCTCCTCCATCCTCTTCTCGTCGCTGCGATGTTGCCGCCTCGCTTCGCCACACGTGTGAACGCGCATTCTCGCGTGAAGCCATTCGATTCGGCGATGCGGCGACGAGAGCATGGCGCCACGTACGCACGGCCGACGTCTGCCTAAGGACATTGTACGCTTCTAAACGCCGTCGCCGCTACTTTAGCCGGCCGACGGTCACAGCCGTCACCGATGGATCGTCGCCGACGAATTTGCCGACGTACCACCGCTTTACCTCGAAAGTTCGCCTCCTCTGCCTTCCCCGCGCCTCCGCTGCGCGTCGCTCGCGCCGACCGTTACCTTAGGAGAGGTGGCAACCTCCGCCTGGCTCGCCCGCTGCTCGCTCCCGTTTTTACTCGGCGCGGCAAGTAGCGGCTTTCACTTCCGATCGCCTTCCTGCGCGACGCAGCTGCGAGCATTGCTCGGAGACTCCGGTCTCATCCCGACGCCTCCTCCTCTCTCCACGGGAACCCCGCCTTCGAACCTGATCGGCTAATCCGACCGAAAGACTGCTTCTGCGACTACATCGTCGAACGGGGAGCGGGGGCCGCCCCTGGCAGCATCTTGATCCCTCGAGTTCGTAACACCTAACGGTCACTCGGGTTTCGGCCCGCGGCAGAGACGACACGCGGCGAACATCGTGTCTTTCTCGCCGAACGCGCTATCTATGGCGACGCAGACGGCGATCGGCTGTCGTTCGCACCAGCGGACTTAGTCGGTCAGCGCGGTAGAGTACGGCCGAGGAAGGACGTACTTGCTCCTCTACTTGATCTACGAGGCACGATCGACGAAGTCGGCTACGCGATAGGGGTCAGGCAGAGTGCGAAGCGGTACAAGGATCCTGGGGCTCATAGCGTGCGAAGGTCAACCCGCCCTCTAAGGCCATGAGGGCCGAGTGTATACGGGAAGGTCAAGGTCTTGGCGGGTCATACAGGTACGAACGAATGTCAAGGTCTAAAGGTCATGCAGGTACGAACGAATGTCAAGGTCTAAGGATCATGCAGGTACGAACGAAAGTCAAGGCCTTGAGGGTCATACAGGTACGAACGAATGTCAAGGGCTAAGGGTCATACAGGTACGCACAAATGTCAAGGTCTCGAGGTCATACAGCTATACGCGAAAGTCAGGGTCTTGGGGGCATACAGGTACGTTCAAAGGTCAAGGTCTTGAGGGATAATGCAGGTGGTTACGTGGTCTACCGAGTAGTAGGGGTCATACAGGAACGTACGTAGGTCACAGTCTTGGGAGCATACAGGTACGTACGTGGACTACCGACTAGAGGTCATATAGGTACGAATGAAGGTCAAAGTCACGGGGCTATACAGTTATGAACCAAAGCGAAAGACTAGGGGTCATACGGGTACTACATAGGTTAGTCTAGGGGTCATACAGGTATGAAGGAAGGTCACGGACTAAATGTCATATAGGTACGAACAAAGTTCACAGTTTAGGGGGTCATACAGGTAAGAGGAAAGAAACGGCTATGCAGGTATACGAAAACATACAGATTCGCTGCAGCAGCTAGCAGCAAGCAGACAACCTTTGTTGCTTAAATCATATCGAGCGCATCGATCCGTACTTGCTGACCCCACAAACGTTATGGACAAGTGTATGTAAATAATGAAATTTGTTTAATCATACACCTCAATAGTGTTCGACCTTTCACGGTAGGAATTACTGTACTAGATTTCCTAATATCTGAACTTCTACTACGTGCTTTATATAAACGTAAACGACATACAAAGCAGTCTTTGATTTACCCGGACAGAATTTAAATAATGCGTTATTTCAAACGATAAAACTAAAAATTCCCGCAGTGTAGGAGTTGAAATATATATCTTGTGTTAGAGGCCTACACTAGAAGAGTAGAAGTCTTGACTCTTTATATTTAAATTGGATTCACAGCGCATGGCAATGCGCATGCGCATCCAATACTGTGCACGGCTACGCAACCTTCATTATAACAGTTTATTTGCTCTTATATGGTTCTTCTTTGTTCTGGTTTTCATGCTTTTAGTTATATGCTACCATCTTAAAATTCATTCCATTGTCATTGATCTCTACCCACACGCGCTAATCTATCATGCGCGTTGTATGTATTATATTACATATAATTGTATATATTATATATACACTATTATATTGTATATATTATATCAGGAGTGAATAATCGAGATATTATCTCTATTATTCACTCCTGATTATATGTATTGTATGTATTATATTATTCGCTGTTGTGTCTTGCTGCTGGGATACAAGCCTGAAGAGTCGGTGAGCAGTATCCGCAGCAGAGCGTCCATTGTCTTCATCGGAGCGAGTTTTGCACTCGACTACCCGCGCCCCCTGATGGCCAACGTGAAACTCATCGGTGGCTTGCTAGCCGGGCCATCACAACATCCGCAGGTAAACATAGAAGGTTACCCATATATACGCGGATAAACGCACGCACGCGCGCGCATACATGCGCGCCCACACACACACACACACGCACACGCACACGCACACGCACACACACGACAACGACACACAGGCACACACACACGTGGCGCACACACACACCCAGCAGTCAGCACACAACACACACACACACATGCACACACACACACACACACACATGCGGCGGCACAGGACGCACACCAACCAGGCACCAGCACAGCGACTACACACACAGAATGGCGCGCGCCACGACCGCAACACACACACACACACGACACACACACAAACACAACGCGCGCGCGCACGAACACGCACACGCACACGCACCGCACACACACGCCACGCCACGACACACACACACACAGGCACAAACACATCACACACGGATTAGCACAACACACAGCAGCACGGCCCGAACGGTGGTGGTGTGGATGTGGGTTTGTTTTTTTTTTTTTTTTGTTTTGGCTTGTGAGCGGTCGTCACACACACACACACACACACATATTCATCTTATCGTTCACCGCACGACGCACACGCACACGCACACGCACAGCAGCACACACACGACGACACACACACACAATACACCACACACACCACACACAGCCAACACAACACATACGCTACGCACACACACACACATACACGACGCACGCGCCTCTCCCCCACACACACACACACAGATCCATATATCATCACTGCTACAATTCACACATCATCTCTGTACTGATGTATAGGACGTTGGAAGGTTCATCGCGGACGCAGCAGGCAGGCCCGTCGTACTGGTGACGTTTGGCGAACACAGAATGCAAACGCACAAAGAAGAGCAAAATGCAGCCGGGTGAGAAGACAGAAAGGATGAACAGGACAGAAAGGGCGTCCAGAGTTGACTGCTGATGATGATAGAGGCGCTCCCCGGTGCTAGAGAATATACGGATGCGACTGCATCACTGATGAGTCAATGATAATGTCAATCATCAATGATATTATATCAAGAGCGTATAAAGAAGGCCTTCTTTATACGTTCTTGATTATATACAGCTCATTGGCCTTCATAGAGCAATGGTTACGAAATACGTATATGCCATCATCATTATTATTATTTCAAAGTGGATCACGGCATTAGCCGGTGGCTTCTGGTTGACCGTGTCCCAACGCTGGACATGGGGAGATTCAAGTCCAGAATTTTTCGCAGGATGTGTGCTGTTCCCAGTAGTGGCGGATCTTTCCTGCACGTTCTTGGGCAGTGTGGTGGCCAGGGAGTTCCTTATTATTATTATTATTATTATTATTATTATTATTATTAGTATTAGTATTAGTATTAGTATTGCACAGTGTTATATACTCACTTCAGATGCATTACACACTACAGAGTCTCTCGTTGCTGTATTTGCCAGAAACAAGTTGCGGATTTTGATTGAAGACCTTCGCTAAGCATTCCTTCCACTGTTCTTCGTCTGGTCAATTTCATTTGACCAGCCAATACAGTATCGCGCTGCCTGAAAACGTGAAAGTTGTTTGACCACGGTCTTACAAACGCGACATACTCGGTACTCTGTACGGACAGGTGCAAACTTCTCCATATTTTTTGGGAACTAAATAAGCAACAGTTAATCTAATTGTTCAGTAAATCGTAATGCCCGTTAGAGAATCGTGCGTGTGTGCTAGCGTTATCTAAAATTAGTCATACGAATATGAATAGGGGAATAGAAGCGATGGAATAGTATAGTAATATGGAATATGAATAGAAAATAGATAGAATACGAATAGAATAGAATAGGATAGAATATTAATAGAATCTGAATCGAAATAGTAACCGCGCGCCAGCTGAAATTAAAAGTTTGAAATCGGGGTTTACCGAAACATTGATTCGCTTCAGCCATCTGGCTCTCCGCTACAGCAGCTTTCCCTCGCTCGCAACAAAACATTACTAGAGGCTTCCTTCCCCTACCCGCTAATCTCTCTCCGCGCCTACCGCAGGCTCAACCCGAACCCGTTTGCTGGCTTCTCATGGCCGTTGCTCAGCAAACAACCAAGCTACTAGTCTTGTCTCGCTGTTCACGAATCTCTCTTCCGCGCTACGATACTATCTCTCGCTTCTCCAGAAACAATCACACAGATGTCCTTCGAATTCTCGCCCGCTCAACGTAATGTCCTCTCTCCCGCTCTCGGCACAGCGCAACGGCAGGAGCAGGTTCTGCGATCGTCCAGGCATCTGGCGGTAGGAACGGTCTATCTGCAGGCACTCTACCGGCGCGGCCGTACATCTCTCCTTCACGCAATATCTCTGCGCCTGCAATTTCAACGCTGCAACGTTTGCTTGCTTCTCCCGCTTCGTCACATAACCGGTTCCCTAGAGGCGCTTCTCCTCCTTTAATGAAATTCTCTCTCTCTGGCTCTCTCTCTCTCTCTCTGCTCGTCTTTCTCTCTCTCTTTCTCGTCTCTCTCTCGTCTCTCTCTCTCTTCTCTCTCCCTCTTCTCTCTCTCGGCTACCGCAGGCCTCTCTCGCTCCTTCAGAACAACTACTAGTCTTCTGCTCCTGCAACTTAATCTCTCTTCCCGCAGCGCACCGGGACACGGTTCTCTTCGTCACTCACTGCGGTAGGAACGGTCTACTGGAGGCACTCTACCACGCCGTACCTGTCGTCGCGCTACCGCCCACAATCCGACCGGAGCATCGAGAGACGCGCTGTGGCGCGGGTGCCGGCGGGGCCTGGGGCCGATCGCAAGTCGACGTCCCCTGGCGAGCCCAGACTTCAACGTGCCGCCCCAAGCCTCCGGCGACGCGAGTCTCAGCGGTTCTCGCAGCAACGACAGGCTAGGGGGCGCTGAGTTCTAACCAAGTAAATAACACTAGGGCGATGTATAGAGGGTCGGGCTGCCAGGAACAGGTGGTGCGCGTCGTAAAATATCTTACGCTAACATCTTTGATAAGGCTGAGCGGGACCATTTATTGAACCCTGCTAAACTTAATGTATAACGATTGGACGTCGGTACGGTTCGGCGACGGTAGCGCCAAACTAACTTACCCATGGGCCGATGTTAGCAAAATCGCTCTGTCAACTTTCATTGGCTGTTGCTGCTGATGTTCTGCATCGTCCATCGTCATCGTCCTCGCGACTACAACTAACGTCACTTCCTCCTCTCCAGCTATAGGAGCTAATGCGATCGTGCCGCAGGTCGCGCATCTACCTCGCGACGGCCTCCTCGCCGCGCGCAGCCCTGGCGGCGTGGTGAAGCTACACTCTCACCACCAGGCGGCGCCCAGCCACGCTCAGGTAGGTTTTGGGCAGTACATCGTGCGCCTTGAATATTTTTATTTGCTGCATGGAAAAGTGGCAGAATTCTCTGCAATTGTTATATTTCAGAAAACTAGAATCCTTGCCAATCTGAACGATGTATAGGGTGGCTTGTTTTTTCGCGGGTAAATCACGTTGCTAAAGTGGTATTTCATCTTGGTGTGGCCGGGAAAAGCTAAGTTTAGCAGAAAAACTTTGTGAATTTTTTTTTTAATCTAACATATATATGGTGTCACTTGCAATGTCAATCAGAGATGGGCATTGCGATATCCGCAAAAAAACTTATCGCTCTTCAGGTCCGCCTCCAGCTGCTCGACTCAACTTACTACAGTACTGGCTCGTCGACGTGTGGCTCGTCGTCATGGCGACGGCCCCTCACCGTCGTCCTGGCTGTCGCGTCGTGCGGCCATCTACTGCGGTGTTTCGGCGCTGGGCTTGCGGGTGAATCCCGGTGTAAGTGGAAGCGGCCTTAGCGTGTGCTGTCGCGTTGTGTTTTGTTTTTTGATCGTGTCGACGGATACCAGTGGAATGAGTCGCGTGTGAGGAGAACTACGGGCTCAACAACCATAGACCAGACGAAGCGAGAAATCAAGGATCATAAAACAATGCGATGTATCTATTAATGATCGAGAACGGGGGAGGGGGGGGGGAGTCGGGAGACGAAATTTAGTGTATTGTTGTGTATTAAGTGTATAGTATTATATGTTGGTATTCGGTTATTGTAAAATTAGTTTGGTGAGGGGACTGAGATATATGAGTTTGTTGTGTCTTGGCGTGCATGATCACGCTCCTGTGTAGAGATCTGTTGGCTGATGCTTTATTCGTGCGTCAACGCCCAGACTAGTATTCTTACGTGTTTTGTTTCAGCCGTCGCGAGCCAATTGTCACGAACAGTGGCACTTCGATGCCAAGATATTGTCTTTTAGAATGTCCTGTCGCGGCAATTGATTGGCTAGATAATTGGCTAGATGATTGGCCTAGGATGATTGGCTGTAGGCCGTCGCACACGGGTCAGCCGATTTTTCACGAGGGGACGGGCGATTGAATCGGGCCACCGATAAAAAATCAGTCGATATCGGGAACCAGTGGGTGTCGGCGCGTCTCATTTGTAGAGCGATTTAACTTACGATTATTGTTTTATCGGCGCTCGGTCGGTTCGCATAATCAAAACATAGGTTTGTATTCTGAAACTGATTATGTTTGAAGCGATTTTGTGTAATCTGAACAAGATTTTGTGTGTGCGCGTGAATCAGAAAAATCGCCTCTACGATAAATATTGAAACAGCCAATAGCTGAACGTGCCCGTGTCACATGGACAATCAAATGGCGCCTACCATAGACAAAGCGTGGACGACGAAATTGAGGAGATTTAAATTAATTCAATTTTCTATCGTAGGATGTGGGCGGGTTTTTTATCGGAAGGCGTCGCCGATGAGCCGATTTTAAAACGATGAAGAGATTTTTTAACCGGACCGATTTTTGGTGTAAAGGTGTGGGCGACGGCCTTTAAGAGGCTACATGTGATTAAACGTCTGACGGATTAGGTCACATTGGTTCGCGTTATGTCCTTCAACTGCCTCGAGATATCGTTGCAGTGTCAAGCTAGCCCATGTATATATAAACATATCATTGTCTGTGGGCCCTATACAGAATACATACAGACGTCATGCCCATGGTTCCGATAACTCCTCGCTCTCGATGTATTTTGAATATATATGTATTATTTACCTATATTACACGCGCACGCACGCACGCACACGCGAGCAGCACATCAAGCACACTCACAGCACGCACAGCGCACACGCGCACACGCACCCACACATTCACACACACAGTCACACCACAACACACACACCCACACACAAACACACCACGCGCCACCACAGACGTAACGCGCACAACACGCGCGCCACCGCACCGCACTACGGAAGCACACGCGCGCAGGACGCACACACGCGCGCGGCACACGCACGCGCTCAGCAACGCGCTTGCCGCGCACACGCACGCGCAAACACGCGCGCTTGATGAACAGTACTAGTAGAGTCGCTAAAATTTGGCACTCGTTAAGCGAAGCTGCAAAGGCCGTGTCACAGAGCGGGGCGGTGCCGCCGTGCATGGTTAATTCGTCTAGTGATAACAACTGATATACGACATTGGCCTCGCCCCCTCACATCGGCAGGTTAGGTGTCTTTAGTTTGAAGACCTCGTCCAGGTGTTGCCTGGGAAATCGACCAGTTCGCTGCATGTATATCGAAGCTGCGTGACAATGGCATAGATGAGGCAGAACGTGCCAGCTGACGTTAAACATAGAACTGGTACGGCTGCCAGTTCGCTGCAAATGTCATATCGAGCTTGTGAGCAAGGGCTTGGAAACATTCTAGGCTATTTCACATTTGACAATGGATTCTTTCTTTCGCGCTCACCGTCAAGATAGAATGAAATATTCTATTTGTATTTGTTATTTTCGAACAATAAGTGGCACGAAATACCGCTCGTGTATGTTCCTATTCGTCACATATCGCATATCGGATCAACGCAAAAGTTTGCTTCGAACTTTCGATACCGAAACTTAAAACCACTTTTTTGGCGATCCATATAACCTGTTAGAATTTGCAATTGAGCAGTCTCGCCGTCTCGGTGTAAAGTAGTCCGCTTTCAACGACGCGTTCGTTGTCACTCACCAAAAAGGCGGGAACGTCCAGCAGCGTCCTCTTCTCTCTGGCGGATGTGGCTTTTATCATTACGCTCTTTCATTGCTGACTGTGGCTGTGTATTGCGCTCTAACGCTTTAACCAATAAGTTTCAAGTGTTACTATCACAACTATTAGGAAGTATGGCACGCCCAGCACACCTCCCCCTCCCCTCTGCCTCCTCCTCTTCCTCCTGCGCTGGCCGAATGTTGCGCTCGTTCGCACAACGTGTTGAACGCATTCTCGTAAAGCCTGTGATTCGCGAAGCCGATGAGCCTGCCGCAGCGTAGCCCGAACGCCGTCGCCGCTACTACTAGCCGCCGACGTCACGTTGTGCACCATGAATCGTCGCGACGAAATTTGCCGACCGTACCACCCGCCTCACGTAAGTTCGCTCCTCGCTTTTTCCCGCGCCTGCCGTTCGCTGTCGCTCGCGCCGACCGTTACAGTAGCAACCTCGCCTGGCTCTCGCCCGCTGCTCCCGTTTCTCCCGGAGAAGTTCCCCTCTCGCCTTCGATCGGCCTTACCTGAGCGAACCGCAGTGCGAGCAGCTGCTCGGAGACTGCTGCGTCTCATCCCGACCTCCTCGCTCCGGAACGCCCGCCTTCGAACCCTAGATCGGCTATCCGACGAGGACTCGCTGTCTGCGAGCTGACATCGTCGCCGACGCGCCTGCGCATCCGTTCGTCCACCTACGGTCACTCCGGGTTTCGTTCCGCGGCAAGGGCGACACGGCGGTACGCCGAACATGCGTGTCCTTTCTCGCCGACGGCCTTGTCTACTGCGATCGCAGACGGGCGATCGGTTTGTCGTTGCG
>NW_014578751.1:45889-52976 GCF_000485595.1 Priapulus caudatus
AATAGAGTGTCTCTATAGAGATATCTTTTCACATTGCTGATGAAGTTAATTCTAACTATGGACAGTTAGACACACTGAACTAACGTTATGGTTAGTAACATAGGTAACGCCCGTAGAATTGTGTGGCCGCGGATTCTGTGTGGCGGAGTAAAACGCAAAACTTGAGGAAGTAAAACTTTCTCGGCAGGAGAGAGCGCCCGACACAGAAGGCGGATCGATCGGCAAGATGTTCTTTTGTTATACTCGCACGGTTACATGACATTTTGTGTCGTTTACTCGATTATAAATAAATAACTACTAGGTTTTCTATGTAATTGTCGTATAGATACATTTACTATTCGATCGGAGAGTGCACGCATGCTTTGATGCTAGCGCCCGCAGTGTGCACGTATGTAATAAAAAAACATACCCATCACAACACCGAAAAGAACGCACGCATACACACACACACGCATGCGCACACAGGAAAAGCAATATTCACGCAAACAGCCCTGACCGTAAAAACGTAGATGACATTACTATAAACAAAGTAAAAACATTAAAAAACTAGAGCACTCGGAAAGCGCAGACCTCCGCCAAGGCAGTTCAATTCTCTCACTGTAAACAATGTTATTAATTAATTAATTAATGTAGGCTTTGCTGCGAAAACTGCGCGTTCAATCCTCAATCGACCAATACAAACACGTAGGGTACTATACGCAGCACATACGCGAGGCTAGGCAGTTTTCACTAACAAGTCCGTTAAAAACATCATGCCGCTCACTGTAACCTACAATCCACACCACGTTTCCTCTTTAGAATACATAGTATCGATATTGTTCTTTAGCGCGCACAAACTATTTCACATTATTATTAAACCATGTGAGATAACATGTATAGTGTACTATGTGTAGTAAACATATTATAACAATGAAGAAGAGGTCTGGCACAAGCCTCTACGGTGGCAGGGCTCCACTTGTGCAAACCGCAACGTGGCCCCTTGAATTTGCTGGTTGAGATGATGCGCATTAATACCCATAAAGTTATGTTGAGTAAATATCATCAAATTATTATTAAGCTTGTCATGCATATACACACAGTGAGCGTATAGGGTTTAACTAACATTGTGTACATGTTCTAACACCCGTAAGGGTCTTTGCGAAACCCTGTGTGAGAGTGACGACAATCTCTCCGCGTGTCATGCTTTTGCTAGCCGTGCGTCTGTATTCACTTGTGACTGTTTAAATACTATTTATATGAAGAGAGCTGGCATGGATCGTCATAGTTTTTGTCGAATTGTTCCGACTCTGTGTTTTGTTAGAACTGAGTGTGAAGGTCTTGTAATTGAGACCCTGAATAGCCTGGAGATTTTTCGAGTAGGGTTAACAAATACGTTCGCCGTTAATGTAACGATCGCTTGATCCAGTTAACTAGTCTATTAATTAATTGCATCCTTAAATGCATAATAACTAGTTGTCAATTAATGATCCTTGACCATCTAACTAGTCCTATTAAATTAAACAATCGCATTGATGGCATTAACTAGTTATAATTAACCTGATCCTTGAAATCATTAACTAGTTATGTCAATTAACGCTGAACGCTTGATCAATTAACTCACCCGTTATAATGAGTTAGGATTATCCTTCGATCACTTAACTGAAGTGTATCAATTAATGATCCTTGACCATTAACTAGTTATTAATCTAACGATCCCTGGATCAATAACTAGCTTATTAATGAATGTTCTTGAATTCATTAACTAGTTATTGAATTAACGATCCTTGGATCATTAACTAGTTATTAATTAATGATCCTTGATGTCATGGTAACGTTAGTTATTAATGCTTAATGCCAGGATAACTTCGATCATTAACTAGTTATTAATTAATGAAATAACTTGAGTCATTAACTAGTTATTAATTATATGATTCTTGACCTTAAACTAGTATTTTATTTATATGACCTATGACTGTAAAGTCATTCAAACTAGTTAATTAATTAACGATCTTGATCATTAATCCACCCTAGTTACTTAATTAACCGATCCTTGATCATTAACTAGTTATTAATTAATTGATTCCTTGATCCAAATTAACTAGTTATTAATCTAATAATCCTTAAAATCATTAAACTAGTTATTAATTAACGATCCTTGATCAATTAACTAGCTATTAATTAAATGATCCTTGATCATTAAACTAGTTATTTTTATTAAATTCAACTGATCCTTCGATCATTAACTAGTTATTAATTAATACATCCTTTGATCATTAACTAGTTATTAATTCAATTGATTCCTTATCATTAAGGCTAGTTATTAATTAATGATCGCTTGATCATTAACTAGTTATTAATTAATAGATTCTTGACCATAACTAGTTACTTAATTTAATGGATCCGTTGCACGCAATTACTAGTTATTAATTAACGATCCTCCGTGAGGCAGTTACGGTCTAAACAATAGTGGTATTATTAAACGACTTGATTCATTACATAGTTACTTAATTAAGATTCGCTTGTCATTAACTAGTTATTAATTAATTAATCCTTAACTCTATTATACTACGTATATTCAATAGATAACGATCTTGATCATTTAACTAAGGTTTATTAAAATAATGAGATCCTTGATCATTAACTAGTTATTAGATTAATGATCCTTGATCATTAAGTAGTTATAATTAATAATCGCTTGATAATTAACTAGTTATCAATTAATGATCCTTTAATCCATTAACTAGTTATTAATTAAATGATCCTTGCACCATTAACGTAGTTTATTAATTAAACACCCGTTTGCAACATCGGTAGTATACCACGAGTGGCATCATCAATCATGATTATAATCGTCATGCGTGATCAACAGCCATCGTAGTCGTCGTGCGTGCATCGCAATGCCGAGGCCATCATCAGCCATCATTGATCTCATCATCATCATCATCATCATCATCATCATCATCATCATCATCATCATTATCTAACATTCGGTGTAATTGAACTTTAGTCACGCCACGTCAGGGTGTGCTCCGGTTAGGTTCGCATCCAGCTAGGTTCGAGTCCCGACGCCACTGCACCGCCAAGCATGCGATCGTACTACTATACTCCTAATGAGACGTCAATAAAATAAATTTGTTAATTAAAATTAAGATGCGCGTGTGTTGCATTTTGATTGGGATGAGAGCGTATAATGGCTCGGTGTTGAAGCATTGCATAGTTGGAAATAGATTATTTACGGCCTCGTGTATTCTGTGTGAATGTTTATACGTGCGTGTATAATATTCCTGCTTTGTGTCAATAGTTTAATTGCCTCATATGTGTCTCCTACATTAACGAGAAGTCGCTAATAGATTTAAGTTAGCTGACACGGGATGAATTCAATGCTGTGTATGAAATCATCCTAATACATAACAATCTTAGCCTAATAAATACATAAGATGCGTCGGTGTGCGAAATATTTTTCCACCTATTAGATCAGGCGTGTAAAGATTTTATCAATAAGCATTTTTTTTTATCCAATCCAATGCATCGGTATTTATCTATTAAATAAACAGATCACTATTTTTTATCTCTTATTCATGTTGTTTGTGCACGCAGCACAGGGCGGGCGTGCGGTGTACTTGTGTGTTGCAGATGAGCATTTGACCGGCATTTACAGGTGATTATAGGCGAAATAGAGTAGATAAACATTAAGACTTTGGTTGGTATATTTCGTGTTTATTTACCATGCCTGTGCTCTAACCTATGACCAGGTAAGATTGCGTGTTATTATCACACCCGTTAGCAAGTATTGACGTCCCAGCGTATACCTCTTCTCTTTGCTGACGTGCTGTTTATTGCCCTCTAACCTTTAACCAAATGTGTTTCTGTGTGGCCATCACAACCGCAGCAGCAAGCATGCACGATCCAGCCCGTCTCTTCTCTCTGTCTGCGGATGTGCTTTATCTTACGCTCTAACCTTTAACCAAGTAAGTTTCTGTGTTACTATCACAACTATCAGGAAGTATGCACAGCCCAACACACCTCCTCCCTCTCCCTCTCCTCCTCCTCTTTCTCGTCCTGCCGATGTTGCGCTCGCTCGCCACGTGTGAACGCATTCTCGTGAAGCCATTCGGATTCGGCGAGCCGACGAGCATGCGCACGTACGCCGACGCCGTCGCCGCTACTTTAGCCGCCGACGGTCACGCCGTCACCATGATCGTCGCCGACGAATTTGCCGACGTACCACCGCTTCCCGGAGTTCGCCTCCTCGCCTTCCCCGCGCCTCCGCTCGCGTCGCTCGGCGCCGACCGTTACCGTGGCAACCTCGCCTGGCTCTCCCCGCTGCTCCCGTTTCTCTCGGGGAAGTACGCTTTCACTTCGATCGCCTTCCTGCGCGACCAGTGCGAGCATCTGCTCGGAGACTCCCGTCTCATCCCGACCCTCCTCCTCCTCCGGGAACCCGCCTTCGACCTGATCGCTATCGACGAGGACTGCTTCTGCGACTACATCGTCGCCGACGCGCTGCGCATCCCGTTCGTCACCTACGGTCACTCGGGGTTTCGGCCGCGGCAGGGCGACACGCCGAACATCGTGTCTTTCTCGCCGACGGCTGTCTATGCGACGCAGACGGGCGATCGGTTGTCGTTCGCACAGCGGCTGCGCAGCGCGGTAGAGTACGCCGAGGAGACGTACTTGCTCCTCTACTTGATCTACGAGCGCACGATCGACGACGTCGGCTACCGACTAGGGGTCATGCAGGTAGGTGCGAAGGTCAAGGTCCTGGGGCTCATACGTGCGAAGGTCAAGGTCTAAGGGCCATGCAGGTATACGGGAAGGTCAAGGTCTTGGCGGGTCATACAGGTACGACTGGCAAAAGTTTCGAGGGGAGCATAGAGCATGAATCTGTAGTTATTTAACATGAATAAAGTGTATGTTTTGTAAGTGCAGTAACAGTGTGAGTATTTTTAATTAATTTCTGTTCGATGCTTATTCAGGCCTGCAGCCTATGGACGCCTCTACTGTTGTTCTACACCTATAGTAAAGCTATCTAAAAGATGGGTGTCAGATGTATGGCCAGGGGCGCAATTTCAGTGCTCGCCATAGGCGCTATTCTCCGTAGGTACGCCCCTGCCAGAGACAGCACCCAATCATCGCGCACCTCCTCTTTCAATCCTCGGGCAGGGCCGTACGCAGCAGGGGGGCAGCAGGGGCAGTCCAATTTAATGGGACAAATACTGTACACTTTTAGAAATAATATAGAAATGTGACAAAAGGTTATCTTAAATCATCAAAGAAATATTACTTTAAATAAAGAAATGTGAAATTGCGAAACTTTAGGGCACAGGGGGCATGGGGAGTACCTTTGCCCCCCTACAGAAAATTTCCTGCGTACGGCCTTGAATCCTCCTAGTTTCTGTCCGCGAGACACGCTGGTTTCCTCCAGTAGTTTCTTCCTCTCTTCCGCACCCTCCTTTAGAGCGTCCAAGTTATCGTAAAGCTAAAGGAGGTGTACAACAGTAAGCTGCCGCAATTGTTCACCTCGTCGCACTTGTTGCACTATTTCGTCTCTAGAAATTGTCTTTTTTGGCATTTTTTTTCGCCGAAATTCGGCACTAGAGTGCAATAATTTGCATTATGTACGCAAGTTAGATGCCTCGTGGACGTCTAGAAAGCATTAGAAGTAAAATTATTCGTCTTGTGTAATTGTGCCATTCCAGCTAGTGGCGTAGCCATGGTCGCCGGTCGGACATTTTTGTGTATGAAACGGGATCCGACTACTCTGTAGAAATTCGCATCATAGAGCTGGCAAAAGTTTCGAGCGCAGCATAGAGGCACCCGGCTGTTAGATGCGATATGATATGACTACTAGGCACTTAGGATATGACTACTAGGCACTTAAAAAAAAAAAACCCTCGCAGTAGACGCGTTCCTACCGCAGTGAGTGACGAAGAGAACCGTGTCCCGGTGCGCTGCGGGAAGAGAGATTAAGTTGAGGAGAGAAGACTAGTAGTTGTTCTGAAGGAGCGAGAGAGGCTGCGGTAGCGAGAGAGAGAGAGAGGGAGAGAGAGAGAGAGAGAGAGAGAGAGAGAGAGAAAGAGAGAGAGAGAAAGAGAGAGAGAGAGAGAGAGAGAGAGAGAGAGATTTCATAAGGAGAGAAGGCTCTAGGAACCGGTTTTGTGGAGCGGGAGAAGCAGCAACCGTTGCAGGTTGAAATTTGAGGCGAGAGATATTGCGTGTGAAGGAGAGATGTACGCGGCGTGGGTAGAGTGCCTCCAGTAGACCGTTCCTACCGCAGTGCCTGACGAAGAGAACCGTGTCCCGGTGCGCTGCGCGAGAGCGGGAGAGAGACATTACGTTGAGGGGAGAATTCGAAGACTCTGGTGATTGTTCTGGAGAAGCGAGAGAAGTATCGGTAGCGGGAGAGAGATTTCGTGAAGGAGACAAGACTAGTAGTTGTTTGTGAGAACGGGAGAAGCAGCAACGGTGTCCGGGTGAGCTGCGGTAGCGGGAGAGAGATTAGGTTAGGGGAAGAAGGCTCTAGTAATTGTTTTGTGCGAGCGAGGGAAGCTGCTGTAGCGGGAGAGAGATTGAGTGAAGGAATCAATGTTTTCGGTAAAACCCATTTCAAACTTTTAATTTCAGCTGGCGGTTACTATTCTATTCTATTCTATTAATATTCTATTCTATTCTATTCTATTCTATTCTATTCTATTCTATTCTATTCTATACTATACTATTCCATTCTCTTCTATTCTATTCTATTCTATACTATTTTAGATAACGCTAAGCACACACCGCACGATTCTCTAACGGCATTACATTTACTGAACTATTAGATTAACTGTTGCGTTATTAGTTCCCCAAAAAATATGGAGAATTTTGCACCTGTCCGTACAGACGTACCGAGTATGTCGTTTTGTAAGACGTGGTCAAACACTCTCACGTTTTCAGGCAGGCGATACTTATTGGCTGTCAAATGAAATGACCAGACGAAGAAGTGGGAAGGAATGCTAGCGAAGGTCTCAATCAAAATCCGCAACTTGTTCTGCAAATACAGCAACGAGAGACTCTGTAGTGTGTATTTTTTTGCATCTGAAGTGAGTATAACACTGTGCAATAGCTAAAA
>NW_014578751.1:53001-58343 GCF_000485595.1 Priapulus caudatus
GAGAGAGAGAGAGAGCGAGAGAGGAGCAGGTAGCCGAGAGAGAGAAGAGAGAGAGAGAGAGAAGAGAGAGAGAGAGAGAGAGAGAGAGAGAGAGAGAGAAAGAGAGAGAGAGAGAGAGAGAGACGAGACGTTCGAGAGAGAGAGAGAGATGGGGGAGGGAAGGAGCGAAGGGACGAGAGACACGTGCACTCTACCTGCTGCACGTGCGGGCGGAATCAGACGACAGGTTAGCGATTAGCGGCCGTCTGTCTCGCCGCACGTGGCCGCGGTCTGTCACGGGTGACTAGCCTGGCCGCACACGTTACAGGGTGAGGCGGTTCACACCCCGTAGTCAAACTACCGCCCCTACATGTGGAAGTGCAGTATGAACACACAGTTACGGTGTTGAGCCTGGTATGGTTGCAATGCTGCTGCCTGCCTCTGACATAGTGCTCAGTACGATAGCGGCAGCCAGCAGCAGCACTAGTATCAGCAGCAGCGGCAGCAGCAGCTGATCATCCGTGGCCCTAGCTAACCGTCTACGCTCTGCAGCTGATAGCAGCCGATGCACAC
This sequence comes from Priapulus caudatus, assembly GCF_000485595.1. Taxonomy (NCBI): domain Eukaryota; kingdom Metazoa; phylum Priapulida; class Priapulimorpha; order Priapulimorphida; family Priapulidae; genus Priapulus; species Priapulus caudatus. Next base: position 53,554 of record NW_014578751.1, read on the forward strand.
ACGCGCACTCGGCGAGTGCCCGCTCGTCTGGCATGTGCTGCCGGCGTGCGTGCGTGCGTTGTAGTGTGTAGATATGTGCTATATATCCGCTGTGTGTGTGGTGTGGTGCAGGTGTGCGTGCGTTGCGTGCGCCCAGTAGCGTGCTGCGCTTGGGTGCGCGTGCGTGTGTGTGTGTGTCGTGTGCGGCGTGCGTGCGAACTAGTGTGTGTGTGGTGTGTTTGCGTGCCGTGCGTGCGTGCGTCGTGCGTTAGAATGGTGTGCGTGCGTGATACATGCGTGCGTGATGTGTTGCGCGCTGCATGTGTGCGTGCTCGTGCGTCTTAACATATGCGAGTGGTAGCTGTCCTGCGTACATGCAGTGCGTGCGTGCGGTGCGTGGCGTGACCAGTGCGCGGATAGAATCCCCTTCGAACTAAGCGCACTATTATTACGCGTGACTGAGACACGCGTTGCTATACACTCGCCCGTGATCGTTTCTCTACGCGTCGATCAGTTCACGTCACACTTCGGAGCAGCAGCGCAAGCAGCAGCAGCCGCAGCAGGCAGTAGACAGCAGTAGAGCAGTAAGTATTAGCACAAGCAGTAGTAGCGAGAACAGCGAGCAGCGCGAGTGCAGGTAGTAGCATAGTTTAAGCAGCCAGGTAGTAGTAGCAAACAGCAGCCAGCAGCATTAAGCAGTAGTAGCACGTAAGTATTAGCAGCAGGAGTAGCGCCAGCAGCAGCAGCAGCAAGCAGCAACAGCACGCTCTTGTCTTAGCCCCTTGCTGCTCTGTGGCAAAAAGACATATAGGTACTAGAGCTACTCTTTCTATATTTTCCTCTGCACAGTGCCACTGCTGGGGTGTTTCACCACCTGGTCAGACGCGATCCTGATAGCGCGAAGATGCAAGCGGGTGCGCACGATGAGAAAGAGAGAGCCGTGAAAGGAGAGAGAGAGAGGAGAGAGAGAAGGGGGAGAGAAGAGGAGGAGAGAGGGAGAGAGAGAAGAGAAGAAAGTAGGAGAGGGAGATCTAGGAGACGATGGAAAGAGAGACGGAAGGGGGTGATGTCAGAGCGAAAAGGAGACGGAGAGTGTGTGAGCAAGGGAACGAGCGAGGATAGAGAGGCTCAGAGACAAGAGAGAGAGAGAGACGGAGGAGAGGAGAGAGAGAGAGAGAGAGGAAGAGAGACGGAGAGAGGGAAGAGAGAGAGGGAGAGAGAGAGTACATAGAGAGGAGAGAGTGCGACGGAGAAAGAGAAGAGAGGAGAGAGAGAGGCGGACGAAGAGAGAGAGAGAGATGGGATGAAGCCGAGAGAGACGGGGATAGATCAGAGAAGGGGGGGGGGTCGCGGAGAAGGGAAGCGATGCACGCAGATCCCGACACCAAACACCTATATATATCGCCCAACGACTACATCTATCTGCTGTCGCTACCAACGACTGCACCACTACTGCCGCTGCTGCAGCGTATTACGACACCCCACGAAACTGAACATAAAAGTTTTGCTGTCAAACTTACCACGGTGTCCGTATAGCGAATATCCAAGAATCGGTCGACGGAGGGAGACGGCAGCGCGTGTCTAACATATCCGAGCGGCAGCGGGCGTGTGCTCGTGCGTCTGGCGGCTCCGTGCGTCGGCCGGCGGCGTGCGTGCGGCAGTCGTGCTGTGTGCGATCGACCATGTGCGTGTGCGGAGGCGAGAGCGGCTACGTCATACGTGGCGTACCGTGTGCAAAGGTCGCGGTCGCGCTGCTCGTCGTCACGGTACGCTAGCGCCACCTGGTGACACAGAATGCGTCCTAGTTTCACTCCCCATACGTTACGGTCATCCTGCAGCCCGCGCTGAAACTACTATTAAAATAAACAAATAACTAACTAGCAGCGTTATTAGTTAGTACTATTTATATAAGTGAGTGGATTGAAACCTATACTCGTGGTAGATCGCTGCATCCACTAGCTATGTGGCCAAACCATATTCCGAAAGTGCGATAAAAGAGCGAAATGACACGATTGGCCCATCTCCATAACAACAATATTAAATTTTTTAAATGTACCCGTACCTGTACCGGTGACACGCAACCAGAAGGGTGAAAAACTGACGGAAAGAGCAGGGGCCACGTTTGCTAGGGTAGTCGGAGTAGAGCCACCGAAACTAATGCAACATGCCAGTGAGCAACACCAAAGAAAAATGTCCCGAATCTTCTACTCGTGTGTACGTGTGTTGTTTAGGTGTTGAACAATAGTAAGGGCGTCACATAGGCTGCAGGCCCTGATACAGAACTCGAACAAAATTAATTAAAATACGCACACTGTTACTGCGCTTTACAAACATACACTTTTTCATGTTAAATAACTACAGATTCGTGCCTCTATGCTGCTAACCGGCAGTTAGATGCGATATGATATGACTTAGGCACTTCTAATTTAATTTCAATTTTTTTTTTTTAGGTTAGGCGTTAGGTTTAGGTTAGCGTTTGGGCGGTTAGGTTAGGTTAGGCGTTAGGCGTATAGGGTCACTCTACCACGCCGTACCTGTCGTCGCGCTACCCCTACAATACGACCAGCATCGAAACGCCGCTGTGGCCGTGGCGCGGGGCTGGGGCGTCGCAGTCGACGTCCCCGCCGACGACTTCAACGTGGCGAAGCTCGGCGACGCGATCTCGCGGGTTCTCGCCAACGACAGGTAGGGGGCGCTGAGTTCTAAAGTAAATAAACTAGGGCCGATGTATAGAGGGTGGCTGCCAGACAGGTGGTGCGCGTCGCAAAATCTTACCTACCATCTTCGATAAGCTGAGCCGCCATATTAACCTCTCTAGCTTAATGTATAACGATTGGGACGTCGGCACGTCGGCGACGTAGCGCCCAAAATAACTTACCCATGGCCGATGTTAGCAAAAATCGCTCTCAAACTTTCATTGCTGTTGCTGCTGCTGTTCTCATCGTCATCGTCATCGTCCTCCGACTACAACTGACGTCACTTCCTCCTCTCCAGCTATAGAGCTACGATCGGTCGCATGTCGCGCATCTACCACGCGACGCCCTCCTCGCCGCGGCGCACCCTGGCGGCGTGGGTGAACTACACTCTCACCACAGGCGGCGCCACCCACCTCAGGTAGGTTTTGCAGTACATCCGTGCGCTTGAATATTTTTATTTCTCAATGGAAAGTGGGCAGAGCTCTCTACAATTGTCAATTTCAGAAACTAGAATCCTTGCTCAATCTGACAGTATGGGTGGCTTGTTTTTTCGCGTAAAATCACGTTGCAAAGTGGTATTTCATCTGTGTGCCGGGAAAAGCTAGTTTACAGAAAAACTTGTGAATTTTTTTTTTAATTAACAATATATATGGTGTCACTTGCAATGTCAATTCAGAGGATGGCATTGCGATATCCCAAAAAAACTTAATGCTCTTAGGTCCGCCTCAGCTGCTCGACTCAACTTACTACAGTACTGGCTCGTCGACGTGTGGCTCGTCGTCATGGCGACGGCCCTCACCGTCGTCTGCGTCGCGTCGTGCGCCATCTACCGGGTGTTTCGGCGCTGCTGGGGTGCATCCCGGTGTAAGTGGAAGCGGGCTTAGCGTGTCTGTCGCGTGTTTGTTTTTTGATCGTGTCGACAGTGGAATGAGTCGCGTGTGAGGAGAAACGGGCTCAACAAGCCAAGACAACGAACGGAGAACAAGATCATAGCACATCGATGTATTATTAATCGATCGAGAACGGGGGAGGGGGGGGGTCGGGAGAAATTTAGTGTATTGTTGTGTATAAGTGTATAGTATTATATGTTGTATTCGTGTATTGTAAAATTAGTTGGTGAGGGGACTGAGATTATGAGTTGTTCGTGTCTTGGCGTGATGATCACGCTCTGGGTAGAGATTGTTGCTATGTTTATGTCGGTCAAGCCAGACTAGTATTTTACGTGTTTTTTCACGCGTGCGAGCCACATTGTCAACTACGTGGCACTTCGATGCCAAGTATTGTCTTTTAGAATGTCCTGTCGCGGCAATGATTGGCTAGATAATTGGCTAGATGATTGGCTAGATGATTGGCTAGGCCGTCGCACACCAGCCGATTTTTCACGCGATTTGATCGGCCCGATAAAAATCAGCCGATATCGGGTAGGTGTGCGCGTTCATTTGTAGACGATTTTACTTACGATTATTTTTATCGGGTGATCGTTCCAAATCAAACATGTTTGATTTGAACTGATTATTTTGAAGCGATTTTGTGTAATCTGACAAGATTTTGTGGTGTGCGCGTGAACTCAGAAAAATCCTCTACGATAAATATTGAACAGCCAATAGCTGAACGTGCCCGTGTCACATGACATTCAAAATGGCGCCTACCATAGACAAAGCGTGGACGAACGAAATTGAGGGAGATTTAAATAATCAATTTTATCGTAGGTGTGCGGGTTTTTATCGGAAGGCGTCGCGATGAGCCGATTTTACAAACGATGAAGAGATTTTTTAACCGGACCGATTTTTGGGTAGGTGTGCGACGGCCTTAAGAGCTACATGTGATTAACGTCTGACGGATAGGTCAATTGTTCGCGTTATGTCTTCAATGCTCAGAGATCGTTGCAGTGGTCAAGCTAGCCATGTATAATAAAATATATTGTATGTGCCTATAAGAATAATACAACGTCATGCATGTTCCGATAAACTGCTCTCGATGTATTTTGAATATATATGTATTATATTACTATATTACACGCGCACGCACGCACGCACACGCGAGCACACACACGCACACTCACACGCGCGCACGCACACGCTCACACGCACTCACACACACACACACACACACACA
>NW_014578752.1:0-255 GCF_000485595.1 Priapulus caudatus
ACGCCGCCCTCCGCCGGCGCGGTGCTCGGCGGCGCCCCCTGGTGGAAGCGTTCCTGCGGAAGCAATCGCGATGTGGGACAACGAGAGACACAACATGGGGTGCAGCAATGCGCAGCTGTAGTAGCTGTAGCGGACGATACATGTACATCGATAGATGATATATACATATATATATATATATATACATATATATGAGAGAGGGAGGGAGAGGGAGAGAGAGCGAGATAGAGAGAGAGCAAGAGAGAGAGAGAGCAA
>NW_014578752.1:1399-3669 GCF_000485595.1 Priapulus caudatus
GAGAGAGAGAGAGAGAGAGAGAGAGAGAGAGAGAGAGAGAGAGAGAGAGAGAGAGAGAGAGAGAGAGAGAGAGAGACAGAGACCTCCTCCTCACCTGGCATGTGTGTGTAGCTGTCGGTGGGATCGCTGCAGGAGCGACATGTGTACTGCGCCGGCACCGTGTCCTCCCTGAAACCTACACACGCCACGTGCTGCCAGTCCAGACACAGCTCACACTGAAATACGTAAAGAACACTGATCAAAATAAACATAATAACAATACAATAAACAACAGTACAGATCTCACACTGAAATATGTAAAGAACACTGATAAAACTAGAAAGGGCAGTTGTCGCCAACTACATGTATCCCCCGTGATCTAGTATGAATGAAATATCTCTGTAAGGGCGTAGAAGGCAGGTAAAGTTAAATAAGTAACAAAGACAAAGGTTTGTTACACAACTCATCTGCGTGAGATGTGCAAGTATGTTAAAATTGGTTGCCTTAGGGGTTTTGGTACGCGACACACCTTCTCCCCAAGATGTGTAAGTATACCAAGTTTGGCCGCACTAGGTCAATTAGGGGCCGAGTTATAGAGCGAAAGGCAAATATGATCAAGGTCATTGTCAAATAAAAGCCGCAGTGACGTAGTTTTGGTACGCGACACACATTCTCCCCAAGATGTGTAAGTATACCAAGTTTGGTAGCGCTAGGTAGATTAGGGGCCAAGTTATAGAGCGGAAGGAAAATATGATCAAGGTCAATGTCAAGGTCAAATAAAGGTCGTAGTGACCTGGTTTTGGTATGCTGCGCACCTTCTCCCCAAGATGTGTAAGTATACCAAATTTAGTAGCGCTAGGTCAATAAGGGGCCGAGTTATAGAGCAGAAGGGAAATATGATAAAGGTCAAGGTAAAGGTCAAATAAAAGTTGTAGTGACCTGGTTTTGGTACGCTGCGCACCTTCTCCCCAAGACTATGTTTGGTCACGATAGGTCAATTAGGGGTCGAGTTATAGAGTGGAAGAGAAAGTGTCTGCGGAGGCGGCGGCTGGACAGACATGAAACCATAGTATCCCCGCCGACTTCGTCGCGGGGGATACAATAAACATAAGAATAACAATACAATAAACAACAGGACAGACCTCACACTAAAATATGTAAAGAACACTGATAAAATAAACATAACAATAACAATAACAATACAATAAACAACAGAAAACAATATATAGTGCAATGCACAAAGAACAGTTACACACAAAACAAACACACGACACAAAACAATATATAGTGTATATACTAATACTAGATACTGGTACCACGGAACGATTTAACCTCACAATACGACAAAAGCAACATTTTAAACAAATATTTAAAACAGTCGCTTCTTGCAACAAACGCACTTCAGAAATTTTTTTAATTAATTTTTTTTCTTTCGAATTTCGACGCGTGCGCCACGACGACCTCTCTCTCTCTTCCTGTAGGTGGCAGCACATACCTGTATCATGAGGCCACTCTCTCCCTGTAGGTGGCAGCACATACCTGTATCATAAGACCACTCTCTCCCTGTAGGTGGCAAGCAATACCTGTATCAGGAGACCACTCTCTCCCTGCTACGTGGGCAGCACATACCTGTCATCATGCAGAACACTCTTCCCTGGTATGAGTGTGAAGGGCAGCACATAGCATGTATCGTGAGACCACTCTCTCTCCCTTGTAAGTGACAGGCACATACCCGTGTGTAATCATGATGGACACTATCTCTCTCCCTGTAGTATTGGTGGCAGCACATACCTGTATCATGAGACCACTATCTCCCTGTAGGTGGCAGCACATACCTGTATCATGAGACCGCTCTCTCTCCCTGTAGGTGGCAGCACATACCTGTATTATGCGCCCCCTATCTCCCTGTAGGTGGCAGCACATACCTGTATCATGAGACCGCTCTCTCCCCCTGTAGGTGGCAGCACATACCTGTATCACGAGACCACTCTCTCTCCCTGTAGGTGGCAGCACATACCTGTATCATGAGACCACTTTCTCTCCCTGTAGGTGGCAGCACATATATGTATCATGAGACCGCTCTCTCTCACTGTAGGTGGCAGCACATACCTGTATCATGACACCACTCTCTCTCTCCCTGTAGGTGGCAGCACATACCTGTATCATGACACCGCTCTCTCTCTCCCTGTAGGTGGCAGCACATACCTGTATCATGAGACCGCTCTCTCTCCCTGTAGGTGGCAGCACATACCTGTATCATGAGACCGCTCTCTCTCCCTGTAGGTGGCAGC
>NW_014578752.1:7201-9796 GCF_000485595.1 Priapulus caudatus
TTTTTTTGCCGAATCACAATAAAAGTTTTCGAACAGGGCGGTTTAAAATGGACTCGGTCGGGTTAGCGGAAACAAACATCTTTTTTTTAGGCCTAACACTAGACTATGTACCACTACTAGTCCCTGAAGGAGAGCAGGGTTAAAACTTGAACGACTAACAAATAGTAGATCGTATAAACAATAGACGTCCTTCTTACGGACACGGCACATCAATGCGACGACTCGCCATTAATTATTAATCGATCGCAATTGTCTTGTAATTGCACTAATTTTACAATTTCAGTTTACTAGAAGGCAAGACATTTACTTTTTAAATACGGCATATATTTTTTTTCGAAGACAAGGCCTGTATCAGCCAGTCCCGCTCAAAAGTGACCGATCCCAGACCGATGGGGACGGAGGGTGCGGTTAACAACACTGCTACACCGCAGAGTCGGCTGCTGAAAATCTAACACGGCAAGAACCGGTCGCCTTCCCTTCGCCAACGTTAGTAAACCACCTCCCACCTCAACACACACACACACACGCACGCATGCACTCCACGCTCCAACAGCACCGGTTAGCTGGCAATGCGCCGTCAACTGTCACCGTCACCACGGATGAGTTAGTGTTAGCTGACTACTGACTAGCTACACCCACGTTCAGACCAGACTTGAAAATGAGTTTTAAAATGTGGCCAGTCCTGATTTGGAACAATTAGATTTCTACCGATGCCAACACATAAGATGGCTAACACATATTTGAAGCAATCTGTAGTTTCTGGCCATCAAATTAGTAGTTCGAGGGTCACGTAGTGACCCGAGTTTGCTAGGGGGGTCCGGCATGCCCCTGGAAAAAAATTTTGATTCTGAGATGCAATTTCCTGCATTCTGAGGGTCAAAAATGACAGTAAATCGACAAAAAAAATTTTTTAGATTGCAGTGAAATTCGTAGTTTGATACAAACTGGTCGTAGTGGTGCAAAAGGAATAGAAATTCGTATAGAATACAGATAAGTCGTAGTGGTTGGCATCTCTGTTTCTACTGTACGACCGACAAATCCGTAATTTAAGTCCGCAGCCTTCCTACGATTAGCCGCTACATTGCGACCCGTGCAACGAGCACGCTCACTTGTTTCCAGGAACGCTACTGACATGCGTCGCGACGTAAAAACTACGAAAGCATGAGTGAACGAGGAAGTAAGAGGTCATAATCACGGGTGGGCAGTGTTTCCCCCGCATTGACACGAGCGAGGCGAGCCGCCTCGTTCAAATTCTCAGCCGCCACACAGAAATTTGTCCAAAACGCTGCCTCGCTGACGAAAATCACTGTTCGTCTATATAGAACAGTACTTATAATGCACCAAAAAAGCTTAGAACGCACCGAATTGCACCATTTTTTCCCCTAGCACTTGCAGGGCTCACTTTGCTAGGACCTCGAAATTCCCAAACACACTAAAAAATATTTATAACCTCACAGACCTTTTTGGCCAGGGGAAACTCTGGATAGCTAATAGGAAGACTAGTGATATTGAAATCACAGCCAACAGCCACAAATGAGCGAGAGAGAGAGCCGAGACCAACCACCAGAGCACGCCGCAGTATGTAAGTATACCTTCCTGTTCGCTCAATGGAGCGCCGGTCAACAACGCTATCAAATGACTGTTCATTTGTTTGTCTTTCCTGACAGCGGCGGACGTGAGGCCGCGCTCGGACATTGCTAGATGCAGAGGAGGGAAATATACGTATAGGTGAAAGCGGGAAGCAATTCTCTCTCTCTCTCTCTCTCTCTCTCTCTCTCTCTCTCTGCTCTCTCTCTCTCTCTCTGCTAACTCTCTCCTCTCCATCTCCTCTACGCGCAGGCAGCAAGCGTGCTCTCTCTCTGTCTCTCTCCTCTCTGCTGCTCCTCTCCTCTATCTCTCTGGCTCATCCTCTCTCTCTCTCTCTTCTCTCTCTCATCTCTCTCTCTCTCTCTCTATGCTCTGACTCTCTCTCTATCTCTCTCTCTCTCTCTCTCTCTCTCTCTCTCTCTACTCTGCTCTCATTCATCTCCCATACTCTGCATCTCTCTACTCTCTCGTCTCTACTCCACATCTCTCTTCTCCTCTCTGTCTGCTCTCTCTCTGCTCTGTCTCTCTAACATCTCTCTCTCATCTCACTCTCACCTCTCTCTCTCCTCTCTGCTCACCTCCTCTCTCTCTCTTTCATCTCTGCTCTCTCTCTCTCTCTCTCCTACTCTACTCTGCTTCTCTCTTTCTCTCTCTCTCTCTCTCTCTCTACCCTCTTCTCCTCTTCTCTCTTCTCTCTCTCTACTCTCTCTCTCTCTGCTCTCCTCTCATCTCTGCTCCTCTCTTCTCTCTGCTCTCTACTCTCTCTTCTCTGCTCTTCTCTTTCTCGCTTCTCTGCTCTCTCAGTCTGCTCTCTCTCTTCTCGCTCTCTCTCTCTCTCTCTCATCTTCTCTTCTCTCTCTCTCTCTCTCTCTCTCTACTCTCCTGCTCTCTCTCTATCTCTCTGCTCTCTCTATCTGCCCTCTGCTTCTCTCTCCTCTCATCTCTCTCTCTCTCAATCTCTCTCTCGTCCTCTCTTACTCTCTCTCATCTCTCTCTCATCTCTCAACC
>NW_014578752.1:12246-14018 GCF_000485595.1 Priapulus caudatus
CCAATACTAACGAGTGGACAATTGTTACACCAATACTAACGAGTGGACAATTGCTACACCAATACTAACGAGTGGACAATTGCTACACTAATACTAACGAACTTCATCGGCTGTAAGGAAAACGCGTTTGACAGGGGTTAATGGGCTCTTGATATCATGTATTGCCTTCAGATTTATATAATGTACACTGATACAATTTGTTAAAAAAAAAGAAAAAAAGATCAATACAAATTTTTCAGTCGGCCCCTTTTTGGCGGGTCAGTCGGGTGAGAGCAAACAAACAATATTTCTATCGTCGCCTGATAACAACACATACCGTCGGCGTGAACGCACGTGACCGTGGCGGCATACTTCCTGCAATCCGACCACTTCGCCATCACCCTGTCCCCGACCTTCATCGGCTGCAAGGAAAACACGGAAACACGCAAAGTTAAAAATGCACGCAACGCTGAAACTACGCACTCAATCGAATGTCGAAAACGAAAAGTTTTATTGGAAAAGAAATTCATATAATGGTTCATAAATCGGTTCGTAGATGGCGCCGGCGTCGTCGCGACGACGGGGCTATAACCGGGCGTGGAGGGACGGTCCTGCAACGTGGCAGCACTAGTGTTAGGATCAGGGTTAGGGTTAGGGTTAGGATTAGGGTCAGGGTTAGGGTTAGGGTTCGGGTTAGGGTTAGGGTTAGGGTTTTTGCATCATGATATCTGTCCCCACACCATAGATTAATTTTTGTGGATGACACCCCTATATATAGAGATCCGATATATAGATATTTAGTGTTAGGGTTCGTGTTGGAGTAAGGGTTATGGTTACTGTTAAGTTTTGAAGTATACGTCAACTGTCTCACGTGAACGTCCCTCCAGGCCCGGGGGATAGCAACACCCGCGACGACTCACCACGATCTTGCCGGCCTTGCCCTGCAACTACGCTGAAACTACGCACTCAATCGAATGTCGAAAACGAAAAGTTTTATTGGAAAATAAATTCACAATGGTTCATAAATCGGTTCGTAGATGGCGCCGGCGTCGCCGCGACGACTGGGTGTTGCTATTCCCGGGCGTGGAGGGACGGTCCTGCAACGTGGCAACACTAGTGTTAGGATTAGGGTTAGGGTTAGGGTTAGGGTTAGGGTTAGGGTTAGGGTTTTTGCATCATGATATCTGTACCCACACCATAGATTAATTTTTGTGGATGACACCCCTATATATATAGACATCCGATATATAGATATTTAGTGTTAGGGTTAGTGTTGGAGTTAGGGTTATGGTTACTGTTAAGTTTTTAAGTATATGTCAACTGTATCACGTGAACGTCCCTCCACGCCCGGGGGATAGAAACACCCGCGGCGACTCACCACGATCTTGCCGGCCTTGCCCTGCAACTACGCTGCAACTACGCACTCAATCGAATGTCGAAAACGAAAAGTTTTATTGGAAAATAAATTCACAATGGTTCATAAATCAGTTCGTCGATGGCGCCGGCGTCGCCGCGACGACTCACCACGATCTTGCCGGCCTTGCCGTGGCCCTTGCGCGTGGAGATGCGGGTGACGGGGCGTATGCGGTCGCTGCTGAAGTTCACCCACTCGTCGTAACGAGAGCTCCATCGCTCGAAGTGAAGGAGTATCTCTTGTTCTTCCAGATCCACTTCAACTATCTTAGACGGATACCTGCAGGGGAGAAGAGAGAGGGTGAGAGAGGGAGAGGGGGAGAGAGAGAGAGAGGAGGGGAGGAGGGGAGGAGGGGGAGGGAGGAGGAGAGGAGGAGAAA
>NW_014578752.1:14043-29367 GCF_000485595.1 Priapulus caudatus
AGAGAGAGAGAGAGAGAGAGAGAGAGAGATAGATAGATATAGATATATATGTACATGCTAATATATATTTAGTTCTTGCAGTTGTCTCGTGATTTTATATATGCTTCAATGTTCGGAATAAAAGTTTCTATGTAGTTGGCCCGTGGCAAAGTCCTTCATGTTAGGCTTAACTCATCAATCTTCAGGTTGTAATTACTTGAGTATACAAATCCATCCGGTCAATTATTGAGACCGGGTCGACACTAATTTTGAACGCTGTCAATAAAGTGTAGTTTATTGATGGAAGAACATTGATTTTCATCAGCAAGGTGGTGTTTTTGGATAAGTCTCTGTGTGGCGGCTGAGATTTGAGCGAGGCGGCCCGCCTCGTTCATGTCAATGTAGGGGAAACACCGCATGTATGTAGATGTCATCGCATTCGGGAAAAAAAAACACGACGTTAAAACTTCGCGTCGTCATTCGTTTTTCAGAGTGGTTGGTCTACGAGCAGGTTTGCTTGGCGGCACTCGACTGTTCGAGACAGGATATAGCTCAGGTACGCGCATTTACACGTGGTCTACACTAGTGCCTCAAGTTTTCTGCTTTATAAATGTCAAATTCTGCTTTCTTCTGCTTTACAAATCTCAAATTCTGCTTTTTTCTGCTTTCTAAATTTCGCCATTCTAAATTTCACCAAAAGCTTAGAAAAGCATAGACGCCCGCCCGACCCGCGCACACCGCGCGGACCCGGCACCGTATTTATCGATCGCAAGCGGCCAGCGTAGAAAATCGCACAGTGTGTCCTAGGCTCCTAGTCCGTTAATTTTTACATCTTTTTTCAAGACTAAGTTTTCCGCGTTCTCCTCCCGCTTCGCGGAAAACTTCGGGGACTAGTCTACACCTCTATTTACATCTGTTTCTATGTTCTTCATGTTAGAACCTTGGCACTTCAGTATTGACATGTAGAGGGCAAGTAATCGTTCATTTCTAGCAGTAATGGTTTTGATTTTGTAATTGTTTTAATTATGTTTCAGAAATGTTTATCTGCACTGCGTCATCAGTTCCCCGACAGTAGCCGAGTGAAGAAACTCGCAGCAATGCAACACGAATCGCTAGGAAGGTAAGCGTACAGCAGCAGTACATCTGGGTTCTCTCGCTCATTCTCTTCCTCTCTTTCTCCCTCCCTCCCTCCTCTCTCATCTCTATTTCACTCTCTCTCTCTCTCTCTCCCTCTCTCTCTCTCTTCTCTCTCTCTCTCTCTCTCCCTCTATTCCGCTTGCTCTCTCTATCTTTCTCTCTCTCTATCTTTCTCTCTCTCTTTCTCTCTTTCTTTCTCTCTGTCTCTCAACCTCTTCCTCTCTCTCTCACCATCTCTATTGTGTGTTTTAACAGCTATGAGAGAGCGATATGTATCTATGACTCGCTGCAGCACCAGGATGAGAGCAGCTCTCCCTCCCTTCCTCCCGATCCCTTCCTCCCTCTCTCCCTCTCTCTCTCTCTCTCTCTTACCATCTCTATTGTGTGTTTTAACAGCTACGAGAGAGCGATACGTATCTATGACTCACTGCAGCACCAGGATGAGAGCAGCCCTCCCTCCCTCCTCCCTCCCTTCCTCCCTCCCTCCCTTCCTCTCTCTCTCTCTCTCTCTTACCATCTCTATTGTGTGTTTTAACAGCTATGAGAGAGCGATACGTATCTATGACTCACTGCAGCACCAGGATGAGAGCAGCCCTCCCTCCCTTCCTCCTCCCTCCTTCCCTCCCTCCCTTTCTCCCTCCCTTCCTCCCTCCCTCTCTCTCTCTCTCACCATCTCTATTGTGTGTTTTAACAGCTACGAGCGAGCGATACGTATCTATGACTCACTGCAGCACCAGGATGAGAGCAGCCCTCCCTCCCTTCCTCCTCCCTTCCTCCCTCCCTCCCTTTCTCCCTCCCTTCCTCCCTCCCTCTCTCTCTCTCACCATCTCTATTGTGTGTTTTAACAGCTACGAGAGAGCGATACGTATCTATGACTCGCTGCAGCACCAGGATGAGAGCAGCTCTCCCTTCCTCCTCTCTCCCTTCCTCCCTCAAAAAGTACGCTGAAAACGCTCAATGAATAATTGCCAAAATCCTGCTAAAACCATCAAGCAAACAACCACAGGAGGCCGATTCTCTCCCTCACGACCTTTGACCCCTGCGCGACCTCGCGCTCTCACCCGACGACGAGGCGCGCGACTCCCGCCGCGCGGGCGACGACGATCGTGATTGGCTGCCGCGCACCGACCGTCGCCGTGAATCCTCCGTCATGGCCGCCGCCGCCGCCGTCTGATCCTTCGGACTCGAGAACGACGTCCTTGTCGATCGGACGCCGGACGCCGCGTCCGCCGCGGGTCTGTCCATGGCGCAGTGGCTCCCTCTATTCACGCGACGCGACTTCTTCGACGTTCGACCTAGGAAAGAGATTCGTGCGTTAATACAGATACTATTACTATTGCATTATTACCTGTACTATTGCTCTGCTGTTACTATTATTGCTATACTTGCTTATTACTTAGCTCTGCGAGGGCGGTAACATACAGGTTGTAGTGTTATCGGCAAAGATATGGTGTTACTGACAAGGCTACACTGGAAGGACACACGGTAGATACGATAATGTAACCTGACAAAGAGTAGGGCCTACTCTGTGTTGCAGGGGTAGAAATCAACTTTTGAACAATGCAGTCTAACGAACCCTGCACTCAGAATGAAGGATTCCGTAGTTTGAAGTTCAAAATTAAAGATTTGCTGAAAAAATACGGATGAGGCCGTGCTCTGGAATGAACTAGTTAGTATGGCAGAATTTTCAGGGAGAAACACTGACTCCTGCAGATGTCAAATCAGGGAGTCCGACAGTAAATCAGGGAGTATTCTACTCCGGACCCCTGTTAATTTCGCACCCTGGTGTTGGGTTACATTATTCTAGTACTAGTACACTTAACTCGGGTAACCCTAACCATGTCCTCCATTTTATTTTGTACTAAAGGTAACGAATAGCTTCCTTTAAATAATCCGTGTCACATGTCTAGATGTCTGTCAGAAGTCCTGTATGTTAGAAAGAATCACGTGGCGTGTCACGCTCCTAGTTCGGGACCCAGCAAATCGTAATACCACCAGTTTCGCAAATGTGGGGGGAAACGTATTTTAACTATTTATTTGCTTCACGTCTTCCGTTTCAGACTCAGTCACTGTTTGGAGCAAAAATTTATGTTGAAAGGGTTAATAGGTAAGTTTGAAACAATTAATGCTGGAATAATTGCAGGATTTTATTTAATTTGCAATAGCAGAGCCACCCTTCCTATAATAATGCGGACTTGGTGCAACACTCGCCGCTAGGGCCTGCATACCTCCCAAATCTCATTGGTTGATACAAATCACGTGCCTCAATGACGTCACAGTGTTGTCATATTCATAGCACATCCATAATACATAAACCCAATGAGCCTGAATAGTCGAACGCTTACAGCGCGGGCGTCACGACTGAAAGGTCTTTGGATCGAATCCCACCTGTTTTTTAATTATTTTCCTGTTTTCTGTATTTTTCTATCTTTGTCTATTTAACTATGTTTTGCCAATTAACGCAAATATTTACATGATTTATTTACAACAATTTAATAACAACAAATAATGCTTACAACAATTAATTTGTATTTTATTTTTTATATTAAATTTCAATTAGGGTTAGGGTTAGGGTTATTGTATTAGCCTAGAGTTAGAGTTACTCAGTTAGGGTTAGGGTTAGGGTCACAATGCACCATAAACCAGGAGTTTCAGGCACGTGATTTGTATCAACCAATGGGATATGAGAGGTATGCAGGCCCTAGCTGCGAGTAGGTGCAACAAAAATGTGCATAGATTGTGACTGTGTGCGAAGCTAGTAATTTGGACCCAACAATTCAGACATACTTTTAGTAATTTCGACCCACTTTGGTAATTTGGACCCACCACATTTTCGACCCAATTTTTAACTGATGTGATGTATTTCTAATATTCATTATAACAGTATAAATTAATAATATAATAATAGGCCTACATGTGTGTGTGTTGCAGTGTGAGTGCGTGTGTGACGAGTAGAATTTTTAGTTTCAACTTCAAATGAAAACAAATCAATCAAAACAACACACAATTTGTATAAGAGACAATTAAGTAATTTACACAATTGTGGGCAACCCTCATATAACGGCTATTTTGTCATGCTGTGACTTGTTTGCCAATGAGTTATGATTCTTTGAATTTGCACAAAAATGTCGCTAAAATTTTGCGTGCGTTGACTGTGCTGTCATCTGGTGGCTCTCGCGATTTCTCACGAGTTACAAAATGTCAGCGTCCAGAAGTATTTCGGGAACTTGGAGAGATGTTGGGTTTGAAGGTATAGTTCTAAGATAAAAATCATTACTTTAATTCTTAGGTAATGATGATTATATTTGTTAACTGATCACGGTTATTCAGTGCCGTATGCCATCACTGACGCTCATAGGGTCTATGTCCCCCAGGCTACTGCCGGAACTACCTGTATTGGTAACTATTGGAGGTGGCAAATCCACTTAGGCACCTTACTTTAGCCTTAGTATCACGACAGTGCATGCACAGATATTTCTGTGTTATCATCAACCTGATGCACAGAATTTCGTTATATCAAGCGAAATGATGCAAAAACCCTAACCCTAACCCAAACACACTCGTGGATACCTAAGGAGGTAAGGTTTTACTTTATGAGCTAAGGTTAGGGTTAGGGTTTTTGCATTATTCCTTGATATACGGAAAGTCTGTGCATCAGTTGATGCACTACACAAGAATTCTAAAAGATCCCAGTACGACTATACAGAGATCCTAAGTGGTATTTGCGCCATATTTGTATATGGTAGGGTTACTGGTTCGACGTTGGAATATTTGTCCGAGATCGGAGACACCTCGTCGTGTACTGCGCTATTCGTGGCAGCACGTTTGGCGCATGCGCTTGTTTACTTAGCTGCCACAGCCGCACGGCGATTGTGCCGTGAGCGTAGGAAGCTGTGAAGGGCAGGGTCTGGTCCCCCCCAGACAATTTTTAATCTAGGACGCTACAATGCTCATTTACCTTTAGGATGTATGATTTTTTGCCTTTAGGCTGGGGGCCCGTTAGCCGTCAGTCGGCTGTGACGCCCTTGCTACATGCAGTTGCGGTATAGTGTTTATACACCATAGATAGTGATTTCAGCGTTAATCACTCGCGCTATATAAGCCGAACCGATGTCGGTTTATGTTAGCTGTTAGCGATTAGGATTATGGTTAGGGTTAGGGAGTGAGTGCGGCACTCCCTAGACTAGCATTACATTACATTTAGTAATACAACCATGAACGATCATGCGAGCTTAACTGCGCGGCAACGATGCGCAGCGAATCAGCGCCAACGAACAGGTTGCTCGCACTGCTCGGACGCAATATCGCACGTCTTACTGTATTATAGATTTAAGGCGTTACGGCAGGTAGGGTAGGCGATTCCTAGACTCGATTAGTGGAGCAAGGCGAGGTCGGTTTGGCATCATTAGATCTGTACCAGCGTATGTTCTTGCAGTACCCTGAGTGGACATAAGGACCTCTCAAGCATCCACGGACCACTAGCCAACACCTTGATTATGAAGTGGGCTGACGGGCAATTTCACCACTGCCTAGGCGCTCTATCGATTACGATAGGTACGATACTATACGTATAGCGGACTGGAAGGTCTATGTCCCCCTGCACCAGCTAAAAAATACTTTTTTTTTACCGAAGCCTCTTTTTGTTTTTGTATGAAAAAAAGCTCATGTAATTTTGTTACGGCGAGCTATTTTTAAGCTTGGCCCAGGAGCTCTACTTTTTCCATAGCCATGATATTGTTAAATTTTCATAATTTTTTATGCATGACTCTATAATGTCTCCAGAAGCCAGAAATTGTGTCTAATGTATCGTAAAGCGTGTTCCCAAACAAAAGTCAAGGCATTATGCTTTGGCGAAATCGACGGAGTCAACAAATTATTTCCTAATGGTGACAAATCACGCGGTGGCACGGGTTTACATGTTGCGCTGTATGATGTTGTTGTCAAAGCTATGATGCATTGCACTGATTGTCTCATTGCGCATTGTTTTTAATTCAAATTCGTTATGATCTAGCCATTTCATAAAAAAACTTGCTTGGCCGAACAGTGGAAGGCATGTTCAAGCTACTTGCCCGGCGGCGCAATTATTGGTTGCCCCGACGGCAATCGGTGGCAGCGGCGTTTGTGTCGAGCCCGCGACCGCAGGTATCGGAATTCGGCTAGAACAATCTAGTGTGACAGCAGGCACACAACTTCATGAAAGGCTTGGCTGTCCTGCCACAAAAAAATTTGGCTGGTCAGCTTATTTACTAGCAGTGAGTACAAATAGTATATAAAGATAACATTGGAATTAAAAAGATAGCTGTAACCAAAGCGAGTTAATTGAAGACATATAGTGTCTTCATTAATCTTGAGATGTAACTTATTAGAGGTATGTTCATAAATAATCGTTCACAATCTCTTAGGAATGTCGCGGGGAAGCTTCGCTGGTAGGATTTTACTTTTTCGGTTTTTCTCTTCCCCAGTCACACGGTACCCCATGCACTAGATCTATCAATTGCTGCGCCATCCACAAAGTTACAAGTGCCTAGAAATCTTCAATGAGTATTACAGTTTTAACATTATGGTTCTTCTAAATATCTTACCTGAATAAAAACAATCCACTTTTCTTACGTGACGAATTCAGAAACAAGCTGTTGATTAAGTGCGTGTACAGAGTGTCACTGGTCGATGCCCGCTAACTTCCACAATAACCCTGCCGATAATAAACTTATTGTTACGCGGTTATTAACACAACACAATTGCATTCTCTGACTGTCCACGAAGTATTTGTTCGTTGCTGTGGAATCATGCGTTGAGGGGTTCATGCAGCTCTAATGATGTTTGTGGATATCTAGCTGTCTATATGTTGAGGGAACGGGGTCGTAACGCGCTGCGGCGGCACCGGGTAGCGATTCTTTTCTCGTACGCTCCAAAATTTATCGCTTCTCGATTTGTTGTACGAGCGCTTTGAAAGCCGTGAGCGGTGAGCGAAATCCGTCGCCGCTTCCGTGTACTTTTTTGCATGCCCTGACCTCTGTATTGACCTGGCCTCGTTGCGTATTTTTGACAAATATATAGTATAATATATATGTATATATATAATATACTATATTATATAATAGTATATTAAAACAAAAAATATAAAATTATAGGAGTTAGGGTTGGTCAGAAATAGCTAAACGAGCCAGGTCAAACAGAGGTTAGGGGGATATGACCCTACGAGCTATACTATAGTCCACACCGTTTCTTGCATTGTAACTTCTTTTCGGAAATAGTTTTAGTTAGGGAATGGCTGCATCGCCTATGCGTGTCCACTTAATTGTTATTCATTTTATTGTTCTTTTTCTTGTTTAAAACATCTGCACTCATTTAATGTTCAGTAGAGTAGTACTGACTACTGTACTTGCATCACACTACAGTACAGTCTACAGCATAACTCACTGAGTGTACTTTGAATGGAGGCCAACCATCCATCCTCTTCTAAATGCAAGCGCCTGACCAATCAATGGCTTTAATCATAGCAATATATCAATTCAAAATTAATTAAGTAAACTAATCTTAAAGGTTCTCACATTTTTATTATATGCTCAGTTTACCAGTGTTATCATTATACATAATTACTCTAACTAGCATTGACATATATGATCAGTCAGTAGTGTTATATATTTGCTACTGCTAATGTTACAGCTGATGTTACTTCTATCGATTTCAGATGGGAAGGGAATGCTTCGAAAATTTCGCGATGACAATGACAGAAGAAGTGAAGAGGTCGTGGAAATATACGAAGAATGTTTAACTTCAAAAATGAACAAGTTAGGAAATGAAAGTAAGTCTGTGCAACTTGTAGCATATCAGGGATCGAATTAAACTGACGGCACCGACGGGAAAATTGCACGTCGGTGCCCCTATCAAGTCGCCGTACTTGCCCCTTGAAATCCACCAACCGACCCGACGGCAGTACCTGCCTTTGCCTTTTTGTTAATTGTGCGTCGGTACCTTTATCTATCTGCCTAGTTTGACGTTTTTAGTTGAGTCAAAAATAACACGTGCAGCAGTGCCATGCTGTAGTTTGCAATGATGAGCTAAAACGATAGATGCGCAGGAAGGAAATAATACAGCATCGAGAATTATGTGCGCTCCTGATAGCGGGCATGTAAAATTTCTTGCTTACTGTTACTTCCATTAGCAGAGGGGAGTACAAGGGTCGCGTGTATACGGTGTGTATAGTTACAATGGGGCATATTAGTTTTGTACATTAAAAGGCACAGACGATGTTTGATGTACTAATTTGTTTATGGCATTTTCCTGTATTTTACAAAGTGCCTTTGTGCCTTCTCAAATATTGGAGAGTTGCCTTGGTGCCTTTATTAATTGGGCCTTCTGTGTCTGTCATTTATTAGAGAAAATTCAAGGCGATTTCTCACATGCCCCTCAAAAAAAATTGGCCTTGGCCCTTTCTCGTCATGTGATTCGAGCCCTTACGGCAGGGTAGCAATCATATACTAGTAATATATATATATATAATATATATATACTATAATATATATTATATATATTATATGAGAGGAGGGAAAGAGAGAGATAGCAAGAGAGTGAGAATAGACTATAGAAATATATATGTATATTGCTAATATATATATTAGTTCTTGCAGTGGTGCTCGTGATTTTATATATGCTTCAATTGGTTCGAATAAATTTCGTATGTAGTTGGCCCGTGGCAAAGTCTTTATGTTAGGCCTTAACTCACTCTCAATCTTCGGGTGTTAATTACTTGAGTAATACAAATCCGTGAATCCTGTCAATTATGGTCCCGGGTTGAACTAATTTTGAACGCTGTCAATAAAGTGTAGTTATTATTTGATGTACGACATTGATTTTCGTCACGCGAGCGGTGTTTTTGGAATAATCTCCATCGTGTGCAGCGCGCTGAGTCATTTGATGTTGAAAAGCCGGCGGCCCCTCGCTCGTGTCAATGCAGGGAAACAACCGCGATGCTATGTAGATGATTCATCGCAATTCAGGGAAAAAAGAAAACACGCGTTTAGGAAGCCTGCCGTGTCGCGTCTCATTCGTTTTCAGAGTCGGTTGGTGCTACGAGCAAGTTTGCTTGGCGCACTCGAGTGTTCGAGACAGGAATAGTGTCAGCGTACGCCGAATCTTCACACGTGCGGTCTACCTTAGTTGCCTCAGTTTTCCTGCGTTATAATTGTTCAATTCGGCTTTTTCTGCCTTTACAAATATCTCAAATCTTCTGCTTTTTTGCTGCTTTCTAAATTTCCCATTCTAAAATTTCTCACCAAAGCTAGAAAAAGCATAGACGCCGCCCGCACCGCGGCACCCGCGCGGACCACGGCACCGTATTTATCGATATCGCAACGCGGCATGCGTTAAGAAAATCGCCAGTGTAGTGCCTAGGCTCCTAAGTCGCCGTTAATTTTTATCTTTTTTCGAAGACTAAGTTTTCCGCTTTCTCTCCCGACTTCCGCCGGAAAACTTCGGCGGACTAGTCATACACTTCTGATTTACATTGCTTTCTCATGTATCTTCACTAGTTAGAAACCTTAGGCACTCAGATATGACATGTTAGACGCCGGCAAAAGTAATGCTTCATTTCTAGCCAGTAATGTATTTAATTTATTGTAATGTTTTTATTATGTTTCAGAAATGTTTTATCTGTTACACTGGCGTCAATCGAGTTCCCGCACATTAGCCGCAGGTGAAGAAAACTACGCAGCATGCAACACGATCGCTCAGAGAGCGTAAGGCGATCAGCCAGCAGTACATCCTAAGGTTCTCTCGACTCATTCCTCATTCCTCTTTCTTCCCTCCCTCCACTCTCCTCTCTCAATCTCTATTTCACGTCTCTCTCTCTCTCACCTCTCTCTCTCTTTTCTCTCTCTCTCTCTCTCCTCCCTCTATTACCGCTTGCTCTCTCTATCTTTCTCTCTCGTCTATCTTTTTCTCTCTATCTTCTCTCTTTTTTCTTGTTCTCTAACCTCTTCCTCTCTCTCTCCCATCCTATTTGTGTGTTTTAAACTATGAGCAAGAGGATAGTTATTTGACTCGCTGCAGCACCAGGATGAGAGCAGCTCTCCCTTCCTCCTCTCTCCCTTCCTCCCTCTCTCTCTCTCTCTCTTACCATCTCTATTGTGTGTTTTAACAGCTATGAGCGAGCGATACGTATCTATGACTCACTGCAGCACCAGGATGAGAGCAGCTCTCCCTTCCTCCTCCCTCCCTTCCTTCCTCCTTCCCTCTCTCTCTCACCATCTCTATTGTGTGTTTTAACAGCTACGAGCGAGCGATACGTATCTATGACTCGCTGCAGCACCAGGATGAGAGCAGCTCTCCTTCCCTTCCTTCCTCCCTCCCTCCCTTCCTCCATCTCTCCCTCTCTCTCACCATCTCTATTGTGTGTTTTAACAGCTATGAGCGAGCGATACGTATCTATGACTCACTGCAGCACCAGGATGAGAGTAGCTCGTCGGTGCGTAAGCGTCGCATCTCCATCCTGCACGCCGCCGGAAAGACCAGCGACGCCATCGTTGAGCTTAACGCCTATCTAAAGCAGTGAGTATGTCTGTTCGTCTATCTGTATGTATGTCTGTCCGCCTGTCTGTCTGTCTGTCATGTATGCGTTCATGTATAATATGTTCAACATCACATGTTCGTCGTCGTGAACAACATGTAGGAACATGTATAATATGGTTAACATCACATGTTCATCGTCGTGAACAACATGTAGGGACATATATAATATGTTCAACATCATGTGGTCATCATCATGAACAACATGTAGGTTCATGTATATGTTTAGCATCATCACATGTTCATCATCATGAACAGCATCTAATTTAATGTATAGCATGTTCATCTTTGTGAACAACATGTAGGTTTATGTATAATACGTTCAGCATCATGGGTTCATCATCATGAACAACATGTAGGTTTATGTATAATATGTTCAGCATCACATGTTCATCATCATGAACAACATCTAACTTAATGTATAGCATGTTTAACATCTGTGCTCAATGTTACGAACAATGTGTAGCTTCATATATAATATTTTCATGTATATCATGTTCAACATCACGTGTTCATCTTCGTGAACAACGTGTAGGTTCATGTCGGACTACGAGGCGTGGATGGAACTGTGTGATCTCTACATATCGGAGAACGACTACGCCAAGGCTTCGTACTGCATGGAGGAAGTGCTGTTATCTAACCCTCACAACCACCTCTACCACCAGCGATATGCGGACGTGAGTCGCCTATGTGTGTCGCCCGACGCTCTCTTACAGACAGTCGTTAATTACTCACAGATTATAAATTTCACGCGGTTGACAAATTCGTTGCTTTAATAACTTGATCATTTCTTGAGTAAACTGGGAAAATTTATACACGATGTAGATAAATTCAGTCATAAGTGACTGCTGCTGCTGCATGCTCGTTTGCTATATGCAAATGATGCCATGCACCCAGACACTCGTTAATTACTTGCAAATTAGGTATTTCACACGGTTGACAAACTCGCTACTTTAAAATCCGCTGGGATTTGAAAAAGCAACGATGGGTCCAGGGGTTTGTTGTTTACTGTTGCCATTTTGGTTGTTTGCCGATCTGTTTTTAAATGTGTTGTTCAAACCAGACATTCGTTAATTACTCGTAAAATTCTGAAAAAGTTTGGTGAAAATTTTTTTTTATCCGATTTATCTTCACTGTCCATGCCATGTGTTGTTTTTTCCTTTGCCTCTCACCTCTCACATCGCTTGCATTAGACACAAGATGGATTCGATCTCCCTTCAGTCATGTATTCATTAATTCTCATGGTGTGTTGGACATTTCTCAGCTTGCGTGTGTTATTGCAGATCCGCTACACACAGGGAACAATAGACAACATGGAGCTGGCGCGCGCTCACTACTCACAGGCCGTCGCGCTCAACTGTAACAATGTGCGCGCCATGTATGGTCTGTTCCTGGTGAGTAGTAGGGACACTAATGATGTCACGATCATCGATTATACTCGATCATCGGTTGAACAGTGGCTCGAGCCAAGCGCTTGGTTATCAAAATCCATAATCAATTTCATCGGAAAAAAAAAAAAAAAAATTTGAAAAAGTGATGAGAATCAGAGATATCATCACTACTATACAAGTTATCCTTTATTAACATACATGTATTATACACACATTAGTAAACAGTGCAAAACAAACAGTAAACAAGGCTAAACAAGCACATACATGCACACACGTACATGCACACGACGTTACGCACGCAGGCATTCAACACCCCGAGTAACCGATCATCGGTTACTTGGGTCCAACCAATGATTGATTACGAAATTACAACCGATTGACAACAGTAAGGGACACCCATTCTGGCCACCCAGGGTTTCTTATACATAGGAGGCAAAGTCGCGCACCGCCGTTGTCAAATTTAACATCGCCGTTGTGAAAATGTTCCTATATTTACTAATATGTATATCCTGTATCTATATACCTATAAGTATATCCTGTATTTGAATCCATCATGCGCGTTTTTTTCCCAAACTGGCCATTACCTCCTTTGTCTAATTTTCCCTCAGAAGAAACCCTGCAACCTTCTCCTCGCCCCACGTCCCTCTACAAGTTCTCTCATCCTGTCCTCGTTCTCTAATCTCTCCGTGGTGGTTGCCTCATGTGCCGTTCTCCTGGTGAGCGGTAGCTAATATGCATTCGGGTTTTTTCGATTTTGTTCCACACGCGATTCCCACCCTCACATTGCCCTGTCACTTTTTTAGCATATATATATATCAGGGGTTAATAATGACAAACCGGTGAATGACAAACCAACAAAGGGGTTAATAATGTTACATTTGTCATTATTAACCCCTGATATATATATATATACCCCTGCTACCTCACACTACTTCCACCCACCCCCTCTAAATCTCTGTGCAACCTGTAGCACTTGCCTCACTAATCTCACGTCACCTCACTCCTTGCCTCTCTCTGCAGATCTCTTACATTCATCCAACCTTGGTCCTTTCTTTGCATCTCCCTCTGCATATATTTTACAGTCATCCTGCCCTCCTTTACCTCTCACCCCACATCTTGCATTCATCCTGCCTTTCTTTACATCTCCCTCTGCATATATTTTACAGTCATCCTGCCCACCCCTGTCTCCCACCCCACATCTCTTGCATTCATCCTGCCTTCTTTTACATCTCCCTCTGCACATCCTTGACAATATTAATAATCCAGCCCTCCTTTGCCTCTCATCCTTAGTTAGTGCTGATAGTAGTGTAATTGTTAGATTCAAGGCATAGCAAAACAAGGACCACAATGTAAATAAGTGTGCTAGTCATGCTTTTTGTGTATATATTCTTGGTAGTTATCCAATTTTATGAATTCAGAATTTTATTGTAAAAGTATGCTATGTATTGTATATGATGGATAATTGCCTAAATAAATAAATAAATAAATAAATAAAAAATAAAATAAATAACCCTACATATCTTACATTGCTTTCTTTGTTTTGGTTATATCTCTATTTTCATTCTATTTCACATGGCTTTCTTTCACCGCGTGTTTCAGTCAGCTAGCAACATAGCGTCAGCGCCCAAGAGCACGGTGCAGCGGAAGCGAGATAACATCAAGTACGCGATGTGGGCGGCAAACCAGATACATGAGCGATACCAGGTAAGGCCCGCACTTGTTTTTGAAAAAGTTAAAAATGCTTTAAAGTTTTCTTCCGCTTTTTCTCACTTCGAGTTTTCTGCTCCACGACTCGCGCTGTGCTGCACTATTTCAAATGATCATGAGCAGGTGAGGTCCACACTTTCTTTTAAAAATTTCTCTCGTTAAAATTGCTTTAAAGTTTTCTCTCTCTTTTCCTCACTTTGAGTTTTACCGTTCCGCCATTTAAGTTTGAAGGTTGAAACTTAAAACACAAGTTAAACACACCTTTGTTTAAAACGCGTGTTTAAAACACATGTCTGGAACACTACTGTACGTGATCTATTCTCCTCGTGGCTTTCTATACCGATCCCTGCGTAGAACGTTTCATATCACGTGTTCATCTTCGTGAACAACGTGTAGGTTCATGTCGGACTACGAGGCGTGGATGGAACTGTGTGATCTCTACATATCGGAGAACGACTACGCCAAGGCTTCGTACTGCATGGAGGAAGTGCTGTTATCTAACCCTCACAACCACCTCTACCACCAGCGATATGCGGACGTGAGTCGCCTACATGTGCTCGATGCCCGACGCTCCCTTACAGACAGTCGTTAATTACTCACAGATTATAAATTTCACACGGTTGACAAATTCGTTGCTTTAATAACTTGATCGTTTCTTGAATAAACTGGGAAAATTTATACATGATGTAGATAAATTCAGTCATAATTGACTGCGGCTGCTGCTGCGTGCTCATTTGCTATATGCAAATGATGCCATGCACCCGGTCCCAGACACTCGTTAATTACTTGCAAATTAGGTATTTCACACGGTTGACAAACTCGCTACTTTAAAATCGGCTGGGATTTAAAAAAGCAACGATGGGTCCAGGGGTTTGTTGTTTACTGTTGCCATTTTGGTTGTTTGCCGATCTGTTTTTAAATGTGTTGTTCAAACTAGACACTTGTTAATTACTCGAAAAATTCCGAAAAATTTTTTTTATCCGATTTATCTTCACTGTCCATGCCATGTGCTGTTTTTTCCTTTGCCTCTCACCTCTCACATCGCTTGCATTAGACACAAGATGGATTCGATCTCCCTTCAGTCATGTATTCATTAATTCTCATGGTGCGTTGGACATTTCTCAGCTTGCGTGTGTTATTGCAGATCCGCTACACACAGGGAACGATAGACAACATGGAGCTAGCGCGCGCTCACTACTCACAGGCCGTCGCGCTCAACTGTAACAACGTGCGCGCCATGTACGGCCTGTTCCTGGTGAGTAGTAGAGACACTATTGATGTCACGATCATCGATTATACTCGATCATCGGATGGACAGTGGCTCGAACCAAGCGCTTGGTTATAAAAATCCATAATCGATTTCATCAAAAAAATAATAATTCGAAGAAAAAAAAATTGAAAAATTGATGAGAATCAGAGATATCATCACTACTATACAAGTTATCCTTTATTAACATACATGTATTATACACACATTAGTAAACAGTGCAAAACAAACAGTAAACAGGGCTAAACAAGCACATACATGCACACACGTACATGC
>NW_014578752.1:32838-42472 GCF_000485595.1 Priapulus caudatus
ATGCCAGCGCCATCTATTGGTCAACATCTGCACCATCTACCTATCAACATCAGCGCCATCTACTGGCCAACATCAACACCATCTACCTGTCAACATCAGCGCCATCTACCGGTCAACTACAGCGCCATCTACTGGTCAACTACAGCGCCATCTACTGGTCAACTACAGCATACTCAACCTGTCAACATCTGCGCCATCTACCTATCAACATCAGCGCCATCTACTGGCCAACATCAACACCATCTACCTGTCAACATCAGCGCCATCTACCGGTCAACTACAGCGCCATCTACTGGTCAACTACAGCATACTCAACCTGTCAACATCAGCGCCCTCAACCTGTCAACATCAGCGCCATCTACTGGTCAACTACAGCGCCATCTACTGGTCAACTGCAGCATACTCAACCTGTCAACATCAGCGCCATCTACCGGTCAACATCAGCGCCATCTACTGGTCAACTACAGCGCCATCTACTGGTCAACTACAGCATACTCAACCTGTCAACATCAGCGCCATCTACCGGTCAACATCAGCGCTATCTACCGGTCAACCACAGCGTACTCTACACATTAACCCCAGCGCCATCTATCATTTTACTTTAGATCTGAGTAACCGTGACTCTCAGCGCAATCTATCGTTTGACTTCAAAGGCTAACCATTGACTCCAGCACCATCTAGTGGTTGTTTTTTACGCATCCTGTGTCGACCTTTACGTTATGTCTGCGTTAAATTTGGTGCAAAATGTTTGATGGCCCCACTGTGACCTCTCAGTTGACTATGGCGCCACCTGTGTGTAAGCGTTGTGTTGATTATAGTCTGACCTGACATCGACACGACTGCTATGTTGATTTATTTTCGTGCACATGAAAGATGGTTGTATTCTATTTTCTTGGAAATACTTTATTGTCCTTCTGGTAGATAGCAGCACTAAACTGTATTGCGAGTCATGCTCCGTCACAGAGTCCCGTTCTCACCTGTGATTTCGGACAGTCTTCTGTGTTATTTACCTTTTTATTGATAGACTCCGACTAGAGCCATTCATTAAAGATGAATATTTCTTTAAATTCCAGATGTGCTTACAATTCCATTCATACCAAATGTTTCCAGTACAAAACCGTGATGAATTGTATAACGTTTTATTCGTGGAATTCAAAGAATGAAGTTGTATCATCTGTCATTGCATATTCTCTACTGTTTGTCGCGATCAAAAGGAAAGTGACTTTTCTATCCCGTCTGACATCGATTAACGTTTAAGTGTAGTGTATCCATACAATTTTGCTGTCAAACCTGGACGATACGTTATTGTGGAAACGATCTGTTGTGCGGGGAATGAATTTATGCGGTTGTTTGTGTTTACAAACGCTACAGCAACATCGCACATCCCGTGATTACGATGTTCTTTAACTGATCTTTAGTAATTTGTTACAGTTTGATGTCACAGCATTATTTAAGAACAAAGTGGCACATACGTACGCGCACATTTTGCGTTCTACGACGTGGTTTTTTGATGTACACTTTTAGTTATCTATCTAATTGTATGTATCGTCGTTGGTGTTGTCATTTTTAAGTTATACACAAGACTTGAATTGCGGTTGGATCAGTAAGAATATCTTCAAATAAATGGACATTTCCATTATGAAATAACTATGAAACATTCTATATTATACTATGTATTATGTATAAAATGCAAATAACATGAAGCTTGAAAATTCGATGTTTTTGTTGATTTTGTATATATGCGTGAAATTTGACAAGATTGAAGAATGATATGAAAGACATGTTAGAATCGTTTGAAAAGAACATTAATTTCATTCATCGTTTTTGCTCACATTGTATTTTCAAATTAAGTAAAAATAAAAATGGTTATATGCAGATGTTTTAAAAGCAAAATGTCTTTGTAGACTGCATATTTTGCTGTAACAGCGAAAACGATGAATGATAGAAATTCATACATATAAGTTTCTATGTTTTTATAAGTTCTGTGTATGTATTAGCTCTTGTATGTGTGTATGTATTGTATGTATGCATGTATGTATGTATGTATGCATGCATGTATGTATGCATGCATGTATGCATGTGTGAATATATATATATTATAGATAGATTCGCCAATTTCTTTGGATAATTTCTTTCAAGCTCTAATAGTATTATTAGCCGTACGGTGGCGCTGTAAGACAAGATGTCAGCCCCCAGTTACCGTTATCATATACACGCGTATCCGTACTAAGCGACTGAAAGATATCTCGTAATCGTAGTGTTCATTCTTATTTCTCTCTGGTACGACGGTATATTGTTACGGCGATCTCTGGGCAGAGTTAGTATCTCTAATAAACGGTGAGTAAGATGAGAGATCCGGGTGTAGAATTTAGACTCTTGTCTTAGGCTAGCTCTAGTACTATAGCCCTCCGCTTAAACCGACCAGGCTCTCCGACTAGTTACACGGCGTCTCGCCACGTAGTGTTAAGCGAGATGGGAACTTGTGGCTACCCTCCGCTCCGCCGCTCCGTCCTGCGGCAACTGTACGCGGGCTATAGTTACTAGAGCTAGTCTTAGGCCGAATAGTCGCCGCGTTAGCCTCGGTTAGGACCATTTCTGGCTGGCACTAGTCATAGACATAGTTATACCAAAGCCTGGCAAAGATATATACAAACACATGAGTCTGATGGCCGGTGTGTGTGGGGTATGTGTGCGTGCGTGCGTGCGCGCGTGTGTGTGTGTGTACGTGCATACGCGCGCGTGCGTGCGTGCGTGCGTGTGTGTGTGTGTGTCAGTGTATGTACGTTTGTGCGAATGTGTGTGTGCGCGTGTGCACAGGCACTTGGGACAGAGTCAGTAAAAACTGAAAATAATATGAACGCACATTCACAAATAGGCCCTACTACCGTACCTCTCAGTCTCAATTACAGTTCCACTGTTGCGTCACTGTATATATCAACTTTCCTTCATAAAAACTAACGCCGAACTCTCCCGCACTCGCTGCTGCGAGTGTGCTGTGTCGCCATGATAATATATATATATATAAAGAAGGTAGGAAACTCCGTTTGCGCGATTTTCGACGATCACTCCTTGATTTGATCTTTTACATTTCACAAACTTTCAACGCCTCTACGACCTCCATCTTGGGCTCGTTCTGCCTTCTATAGTCCACTGAACAAAACTATGTAACTACCGTGGCCGATAAGTGCAGCAGTACTATGTAATCTGACTTGAAACACAGAAGTTTTGCGGTTCGTGCCGATTCATCAAGATTGTATACGAATCACGAATCCGATCGGCCCCGGTAGCCGAGGGCGACGTGGAGCGCGATTGGCTGCAGGCGGGACGCGTCATAAACAGCTGTTGTCACTGCAGCCAATCGCGCTCCGCATCGCCCTCGGGTACCGGGGCCGATCGGATTCGTGAATCGTCTACAATCTTGATGAAGATCAGTTTTTACTGACTCTGTCCCAAGTGCCTGTTCGTGTGTGTGTGTGTGTGTGTGGTGCACGTGTGTGTCTGTGTGTGCGCATTTTGCAGATTTGATCTCAATGACAATGGTAAAACAAGTGTATGTACGACACTTGAAGATGAACTAATTGAAACTGCTTCGTACTTTCTTATGATACGTCTTCATTCATCCTTATCTTATCAGTATACTCATTTCTAATAAGATACTTTACATATACTTATAGAGTCCTTATGTTGCGAATGGTGATGGCATTCAGAATAAATCGGACGTATTCGTTGACCTACTGCCACCAGCGGTACCTGCACGCACAGAAGAAGGTTGGCCAACTAAAAGTGAGTGTACAAGAAAATGATGAACCTGCAGTGGCTGCTTTAACAGTACCGTAGCTAGTGGGGTGGGGGGCCAGTTGCCTTTCCAGAGAACCGTAGACACTGTTGCGTGGACAATGGCGAATTGCCCACGGTCACTTGCCCAGAACACAACCCGCACGAGGCTTGGCCCCACCCCTCCCCGGCAAAATGGGTTAGCTTCTCCCATCATCTGACTTATGTTATAAGAGCGGTAGAGGAGGAGAGAAGGTGGAGGTGGTGAGGATGGAGAAGTTGGAGAGGTTAGAACATGTAGGGGAAAGTTTATGTAAACAATGTTTTTTATTGAACAACAATAATCACTATTTTCAGAATGAATCAAAGGCGAAAGAAGGCCCACCTGCAATAACGTGGGAGAAAATATGGAAGAGCTGGAACACAAGCGACAAATTACTATCTCTTTTATTGAAAAATGTCATCTATAATAAAGGTAAGGTAAAGTAATATAGAATGTACTGCTTGTAAAATTTACAATTGCATCGTGTTGTGAATCGCTGTGTTGTGAAGGGGTGAAACACCGCCTTCTGTAATGTATTTCGACATACTTGTAAAGTACATCGTCTGGATTGTATGGATATGTCAAATGTATAATATAATCAGTCTTCATATCGAATGCCTTCAGCTAAACGTTTTGTGTTGGATTGCAGATGGACTGGTTGGTATAAACAAACCCTATGGTCTACCAGTACACAGTAAGTGAATGCATATTACCACCAGACTAGAATATTATCAAGAGCGTATTAAGAAGGAGAGCGTACAACGGTGAAATGCTGAAACCATGCTGCAGTATTAGTCGAATTAATAAACTGCCCGTTTTATTTTGACGATTCTTTGTGGTATTATTGATCAGCTGTCCTGCCTTGCTAATATAAAACAAACCGCTTGTCGCTACGATGCCTGAGCTGAGATAATGAATGGTGAAAATCTGGTATTTTCGCCGAAAACCGACTCGAGATACGTAGTGGCTGCGACTGTCTCTCGTTCTGGCGATAGCTTCGGGAAACCTCGCGTGTTTCCGTCATTCATTGACAATGAAATTTATTTTCCTTCTACTATCTTTTCTCGCATTTCAAGTCATTGACGCAGCCATTACTCCACAAAAACGTCTTGTTATGTATCGCCATGGTGATGACCCACCCATTACGCTGGATGTAGTAACGCTGTAGTAATAACGTATCGAGTCAGCGCTACACAGCGGCGACCGGAAGCAACATACAGTCCACAAAACGAGAGACTGTCGCAGTAAAACTGATCTCGAGTCGGTTTTCGGCGAAAATACCAGATTTTCACCGCTCATTATCTCAGCGTAGGGGCATCGTAGGGACATGCGGTTTGTTTTATAGTAACAAGGTAGGACAGCTAATCAATAATACTGCAACATGGTTTTAGCATTTCACCGTTGTATGCTCTCCTTCTTTATACGCTCTTGATATTATCCTGAATAAATTCATAGATTATGTCTGTTAGATGGTGCCACCAATAGTAGTAGTGTAGTTTAGTCAGATACCAAACTCCACGACAGATGGCGCTCTCGCTCTGGCTCAATTCTACCACTGCCACAAGCTGATTTCCGTAAGAATTTCTTACGCTTTTTTACTATAAGTTTTACAGCGACCCCGTTACTCCTGTCCTATGTAATACGGTGTGTACTTATAAAAGCTGCAAAGATATTAAAAATCCAACCATTATTTTATGAGAAATTTGATAAAATAGTGATACGAAATAGTGCGCCCATTTACTACTTTCAAATCATTACGCTGTTTACTAAACTAAGTTCAAGTATTTATCATGAATTTTTGGGATGATTGCCAATATACCTAATTCTCGAACATTGTCTTTGATACATTTTTGCGTATTCAGCTCAAAACATCTAAATTTGTCCACCAACAAACATGCAAATCATAGAAATTTCTAATGTTTTGTTCGACGGCGACTTCGCGGCCGTTGGATTGCCATTTGCTGGATTTCCCCGGAGCTCCGCCCACTTTAAAAATAGTGCTAGCATTGTGGCAGTGGTATATCCTGACAAACTGCATGCAGCGCCTCCTTCCCACACTCAGGATAATACCACTGCCACAATGCTAGCACTATTTTTAAAGTGGGCGGAGCTCCGGGGAAATCCAGCAAATGGCAATCCAACGGCCGCGAAGTCGCCGTCGAACAAAACATTAGAAATTTCTATGATTTGCATGTTTGTTGGTGGACAAATTTAGATGTTTTAAGTTGAATACGCACCAAAGACAATGTTCGAGAATTAGGTATATTGGCAATCATCCCAAAAATTCATGATAAATACATGAACTTAGTTTAGTAAACAGCGTAATGATTTGAAAGTAGTAAATGGGCGCACTATTTCGTATCACTATTTTATCAAATTTCTCATAAAATAATGGTCGATTTTAATATCTTATGCAGCTTTTATTAGTCCAAATCATTATTACATAGGATACTACGAGTACACGTGCCTGCTGTAAAACTTGTATGTAAACAAAGCGTTACAAATGTAACCGAACACACTTGTGCTAGTGGTAGATTGAGGCCTATGAGCGAGAGCGCCATCTGTCGTGCGAGTTTGGCATTGGGCAGTTGTAATACGTCCCGTGAGTGTGGGAAGGGGTGATGTGGCATGCATTTTGTGGGCATTGAAGTGCACGAGGCAGCTTATATCACTAAGATATAAGGAGTGCTCTGGTTTGGTGCTGCTACTCGCTGCTGCTGCGCTGCTGCTAAGGTTACTGGCCACCCGCTGCTACTGCTGGTCTGCTACTATTCACTCGCTGCTGCGCGTGCTCCACGCTGCGACGTGCACACTGAATTATCTCCGCGCCTACTGAACTTCATAGTCGGCCAGCTCTGGCGAAGAGAGAACGCGAGGCGAGACGCGATCGCCGAGAAGGAGCAAGGATGAACACAGACGATCTCAGAGGGGTTAAAGAAGATAGGGGGAGAGGTAGAGAGAGGGGCGGGTGAATTAGAGAAGGGGGGAGATGCAAGAGGGGGAAGAGAGAAAAAGGGGCAATTAGAGGACCAATAGACCAGATACAGAGATGAAAAGAAAGAGCTGAGGGCAATGAAATTTGGAGCAAGAAAAAGGTATTCAGGAAACAGGCTGTGGAGGCGAGGGAGACGAAAGGGGACTTAAAGCGTGGGACTGGCGGAGTTAATCGTGGGGCGTTGCTTGCGAGGAGCCGAGAGGGAGAGGAAGAAGAGGAGAGAGAGAGAGGAGAGAGAAGAGAGGAGAGGGGGAGAGGAGAAGAAGGAGAGTGCAGAGAGATAGAGAGCCGAGCGGACGGAGCGAGAGAGCAAGAAAAGAGGAGAGAGAGACGGAGAGGAGAAGAAGAGGAGAAGAGAGAAGCAGAGGGGGAGAGAGAGGGGAAAAGCCCGGGGGAGAAGGAAGAGAGGAGAGAGCGGGATGAGGAAGAGAGACTGCGGAAAGAGAGAGAGAGAGGGAAGAGAGATGAGAGAGAGAGAGAGAGAGAGAGATAGGGAGAGCGAGAGAGAGAGGCAGAGGAGAGAGAGATGATGTAGAGCAAGAGAGGGGGGAAGCGAAAGGA
Organism: Priapulus caudatus; assembly: GCF_000485595.1. NCBI lineage: Eukaryota > Metazoa > Priapulida > Priapulimorpha > Priapulimorphida > Priapulidae > Priapulus > Priapulus caudatus. The sequence continues at coordinate 40,212 of NW_014578752.1, forward strand.
GAGCAGAGAAGAGAGAGAGCAGAGGGGGCCGGGCGGGCGGGGAGTCGCGCGGAGGCGGGGTGAGGGGAGAGAGAGAGAGAAAGGAGGAGAGGGGGGGGAGCGCTGGGAGAGAGAGAGGAGAGATAAGGGAGAATTAGGGATGACGAGAGAGAGAGAGAGAGAGAGAGAGAGAGAAGAGAGAGAGACGCGAAGAGAGAGAGAAGAGAGAGAGAAGATGCGAGAGAGACGAGAGAGAGAGAGAGAGAGAGGCGAGAATGTGTGAGAGAGAGAGAGGAGAGAGAGCAGAGAGAGAGAGAGAGAGCGAGAGAGGAGAGGAGACAGAGAAAACAAAAGAGAAGAAGAGATAGCGAGATAGAGGATAGAGAGAGAAAGAGAGAAGGAGAGAGAGAAGAGGCGAGAGAGAAAAGAGACGAGAGAAAGAGAGAGAGAGAGAGAAGAGAGAGACAAAGAGAGAGAGAACAAAGAGAGAGAAGAGAAAGAGAAGATAGGGAAGCGAGAGAGAGCAGGAGAAGGGGAGAGCGCCCGTGTGGTGACGCGTACCTGAGAAGGTTTCTGTGGTTCGTGGGCAGCTATTGTCCATACCATCAGCGCCCCAAAACAACATCGCCCACACACATGGCTAACGCATTACCCGCCGACGTGGCGTTCGCGTGTGCTAAGTTAGAGCCACCGTGTGCGTAGGCTGGCGGCGTATACTTGCGCACAGCGCGCGCGCGGCACACTGCCCTGGCGAGCAACTGGTCGCTGTCAAACACTAATATCTTTCACGGTCATCGATGGTCGCGGGTCGTATATCTTCCCTGCTTTGTCGCGCAGCACGCTGCCTGCTGCTGCTCGGCTGTTGCTGCTGTGGCCGTGGCGGCGTGTGCCGACGCCGGTCGCCACGGCGGAAGGACGACAGGTTGAATTGCGCGCCCGACGGTAATAAGCAGAGCAACGGAAGTGTTGACTCACGCATTCCCGCAGCAAACGTAACCGGCGAGCGGATTTTATGTGTGCGGCTGACGTCATGCAGGCGATGGTGCGTGGCGTGCGTGCGTGCCGTAGCTGCGTGCGTGCCTGCGTGCGGTGCGTGCGTGCGGTGGTGCTGCGTGCGGACGTCGTGCGTGCGAGCAGTCCAGCTAGCGTGTGCCTTGTAGCAGGCCAACACTGTTTAATGTATAGTACATGAGGGAGAGAGAGAGAGAGATGAGAGAGAGAGAAGAGAGAGAGAGAGAGAGGAGCAGAGAGAGAAGAGGAGAGAAGAGAGAGAGAGACGGATGCAAAGGAGAGGAGAATGGCGCGAATAGAAGAAGAGGGCAAATCTAGAGAGAATAGACGAAAGCGTTAAGAAAAGAGGGCGGTGGAAGAGAGACCAGAGAGAGCGCGGAGCAGAAAAAAGATTATCCGAGTGGGCTGAGAAGAGGATTAAAGATAAAGTAAAAGAAAGATACTAGAAAAAAAAAGCCGAGGAGAGAAACGACAGGATGCACCGGACAGACCGCCGCAGGAGGGAAGAGGAGGGGAGAGAGGAGGGGGGAGAGAGGAGGGGAAGAGAGGGGGGAGGAGAGGGGGGCAGAAGAGGAGGGGAGAAGAGGGAGGGGAGAGAGGAGGGGGACAGAGGAGGGGAAGAGAGGATGGGGAGAGAGGAGGGGGGAGAGAAGGAGGCAGGAGGAGAGGAGGTGAGAGAGGAGGGGCGGAAGGAGGGGGAGAAGTAGGAGGGGGAGAGAGGCAGGGGGAGAGGAGGAGGGGGGTGGGGGAGAGACGGAAGGGGAGAGAGGACGGTGGGAAGAGAGGAGCGGGGAGGAGAGGTGAGGGAAGAGAGGGGGAATCGAGAGCGGGCGAGAGAGTCGAGGAGAGAGAGGAAGGGGAGAGAGGGCAGGGGGAGAAGGAGGGGAAAGAGGAGTACGGAGAGAAGAGGCGAGGGAGAGAGAGACGGAAGGGAGAAGGCAGGGGGAAGAGAGGAGGCGGAGGAGAGAGGAGTGGGAGAGAGAGTGGAGAAAGGAGCGGAGAGAGGAGGGGGAGAGAGGAGGTAGGAAGAGGAAGAGAGATGGGGAGAGAGGATTGGGAGAGAGGAGTGGGAGGAGGAGGGAGAGAGAGAGGGAAGGAGAGAGGAGGGGGAAGAGAGGAGGGGAGAGAGGAAGTGGAGACAGAGAGGGAGAGAGGAGGGGGAGAGAGAGGAAGAGACGGGGAGGGGAAGAAAGGGAACGGAAGAGAGGCGGAGGGATAGGATGGAGGAGGGAGAAGAGGATGGGTAGCATCTCTCTCACCAACAACAACGT
>NW_014578752.1:42482-43908 GCF_000485595.1 Priapulus caudatus
CTGCTTCTAGTAACACATTTTTTTACGTTGTTAGCTGTCGTCAGTGCGTTCGTAATCGTGGCAGCAGCGGCAGTTTGCATATCTCATCGGCTGTCGTCTGCAAGAGCGGTTGTAACCGCGGCAACCTTTTGGCAACTTGTGAATATCTACCATTGGCTGTCGTCTGCCGAGCGACTGGTAACCGCGGCAACCTTTTGGCAACTTGTGAATATCTACCATTGGCTGTCGTCTGCCGAGCGACTGGTAACCGCTGCGACTTGCTGACATTTCAGAGGAGGGAACGAGAGATGTAAAGAAGAACAGGTGGCGAGTGAGAGACAACCAGTCGTCGTTGTCGCTGGCAGGGGCGGTACCTGACCTCGGTGCAGCGCTGGGGATGCCCGAACTAAAGCTGATCAAATCCACAGAGAGGTCCGTGTGTCTGTGTGTCTGTCTGTCTGTCTGTCTGTCTGTCTGTCTGGCCATCTGTCTGTCTGTCCACCCGTGCATGCGTGCGTGCGTGCGTGCGTGCGTGCGTGCGTGCGTGCGTGCGTGCGTGTGTCTGTCTGTCTATCCATCTCTGTGTCTGTCTGTCTGTCCATTCTTCCATCTGTTGGTCTGTCTGTCTGTTCGTCCGTCCGTCTGCCCGTCCGTCTGTTCGTCTTTCCGTCCTATCAACCACCCGCCTGCTGCCTGCTCATAAAATGTATAATATAAATAAAAATTATATTCTTTGTTATATAATTGCTACCTCCTATAAAATCTTTTGTTAACATCTTGACCGATATACACTATTACAAACATTAATCTATTAACGTTAAACATATTAATAATTATACAATAATAATAATAAGCATTTAATTTATATTTATCATGATCATTGTTGACCGTTAAACGATTATTCATCGTAGGTTTTCCACGGGCGTAGCGTTGTTTGGGGCTAGCAGCGGTCAGGCTACCGCAGTGTCTGCAGCTCTGGTCAAGGCTAAGAAGGCAATGCTCTTCCCCACTACCTACTGGTGAGTGTTGCTTCGCGTACACATGCATATATATATATATGTATATATATTATATATATATATATATGTATATGTATAAAAGTAAAAATACACGGATACCCATGTAGATATAACAGTCATACAGTACATGCAGGAATATGCATCAGTAGGGCATATACCATCCAGCTGAAACAGTCATTATTTGGAGTACTTGTACATCATGTAGCATATGCAGTGTTCATATGGAGACTGAAGTATTATAGTATTTTATTCCACATCTGTTGCTCTCAGGGCGTTGACTGTGGGCATCCCAGCATTTCCTGCTGAACAGGAGAAAGTGTACATACGCATGGTTGAAGTTGGGAATATATATTTGGTGAGATTTTTATATTTTACTCTCTCTCTCTCTCTCTCTCTCTCTCTCTCTCTCTCTCTCTCTCTCTCTCTCT
>NW_014578752.1:44261-50316 GCF_000485595.1 Priapulus caudatus
CTTGCCCTCTCTCAGATGAGAAAGGAACTGGGTAGCAGTGTTCGAAATAAGGGCTATCCATTTGTCCTCACTTGTCCATTTCCATGGAGGACAGGTAGACCTGTCCAGTAGCTTGTACGCTGGACAAGCAACTTTTTAGAGCAACTTTTCATCATTTTCTACCATCGCTTCAACTTTGTTAAGACAAGTAATAACTTAAAATAAATAATTGTGCTTCTTTATGTTCTTTCAAGTTTGGTGCCTAATTTGAACTGTCAGTTAACTGTATTAAAATTACAAAATAAGATATTGGGCATAAAATGTAATTTGATTAAATGTATTACACATTTACTATATTTCTATGTTATTAATCAGGACAAGTAAACATTATGCAGGACAAACAAAAATATATTGTAGCTTGTCCGTCAGACAAGCAATTTTTTTCCTTATTTCGAACACTGGGTGGGTGTGAGGAAGAGTGAGCGAGAGAGAGAGATAGAGTGTGTGAGAGAGAGACAGGCAGACAGACAGATAGAGAGAGAGAGAGAGAGACAGACAGACAGATAGATAGAGAGATCATAATATCATATCATAGCTTGACAGCCTCTTAAGAGGATTCATCCAAAAAAATTGATGGCATCAAGGGTGAATGAAAAGAAAATTTTCATTTTCATTCAGTCCTCGATCGATCGTGGCATGTTATTAAGTTTCTTAGTTAATACATGAACGTCAGCATTGAAGTATAGTGAATGAATCAAGCCACTGTTTAATTATTCATGTCTATAACCGTTTTCATGAGAATCTTCGTAAAGTTTCTCTTGAGATCACGTTTCTGCCTAACTGCCACTTTTTGTCAGCAAGTTCAAGAAAAGAACAATTTTTCATTATCTCTCAAAATGCAAGTAAGGGATGCTCTATTATTCATGGATATCATTTTTTGCGCAGATTTTCGCTCGCGCATTATATTTTTTGCTGGCGACGTGCCGTCACTCAGTCAAATCCTCCTGATTAACAACCAAAAAAAGCGCTACAGAAAAAACAACAGCCTTCGCAACATACGAAAATTATGTAGATATAATTATTAAAAATGATTAGGTAATTATTTCTCGAGACGTTCTTGTTCTCATTGAAGACATTCTTTGTTTTAGTTTTTTTCCCCGTAAGTTTTTCGAGATTTTTTCATCTCCTGCGGTCTGCAGCTGCAGTTACAGGAGAGAAGAAAATATAACAATGATATAAATAAAACACAAAAGGATAATCTAAATAATACGTGAAAATATAACAATAATATAAATAACACACGAAAATACAACAATAACATAAATAACGCACGTAAATAATCCTATTTTCGATGATAAATAACGTTGTCTTGTTATAAAATAATAATAAATCTCGTCGTTCGGCAGCCGATCATGGACCTGAGACCAAGTAATCGATCGCTGCGGCAAGACAGCGTGTTGAAGCAGGGTACGATACGTGGAGAGGTGCTGACGTCTCAGGGTAGATACAACGCCGCCCTGGTGCAGCTACGATCCACGTCCGGTAAGCAGTAGATGTATAGTTATATACATATATATATAATATATATACTATATAGGAAAAAAAAAAAAAAAAAGAAAAAACATGTATACATTATATATAATATGATATATGATAGTAAGCAGATATCATCATACAGATATTTATAGGCTATATATACATCATATCCAGCGAGTAGATAATAGGGGATATCCCTATTATCTAGCTCTGATCATATGTTATACTATACATTATTATACATATAGCATGATACATTATATAGAAAAATAAAAAAAAAAAACATTATATATATTATAATACATTATATATATTATAATTAGAGGCTAACAACAAACATATTATGTTTATATAATCGTATTACTAGTCTCTTGTAATATCTTAATAGCAATTCCTATATAAGAATAATACGCGATATTTTATAAAGTTGTATACATCATACATTAAGTTTGTAAGTTGGTATGCATTATCATAGCAAAGTGTGTAGTTGTATGTGGCATCATACAATAGTTTGTACGTTATTATACATCATACAATGAGTTGTAATTATAATACATCACTACAATAAGTTATAGTTATATACATCATACAATAGTTGATAGTTATATTACATCATACAATAGATTGTAAGTTTGTATACATCATAACAAATAGTGTGAATTATATTACAATCAAATACAAATAGTTGTAATTATTATACATCATAGCAATAGTTGTAGTTATATAACATCATAGCAATAGTTGTAGTTATGATAACATTCGTGAACAATAGTTGTTAGTTGTAGTACATCATACAGATAGTTGTAGTTATATATCATCAATATCAATATTGTAAGTTATATACATCGTCACAATAGTTAGTAGTTATATACATCATACAATAGTTGTTCGTATATACATCATAGCAATAATTGTAGTTATATACATCGTAGCAATAGTTGTAGTTGAATACATCATACACAATAGTTGTAGTTCTAGTACATCATAGCAATAGTTGATAGTTGTATACATCATACAATAATTGTATGTTATATTACAGTCGTACAATAGTTGAGTTATATACCTCAATACAAATAGTTTGTCGTTATTATACATTCATACAATAGATTGTAGTTATATAGTACATCGTACAATAAGTTGTAAGTTATATACATCATACAATAGTTGTAAGTTTATATAACATCATGACAATAGTTGTAAAGTTATATTACATGCATAACATTAGTTTGTGATTATATATCATCATACAATAGTTTGTAGTTATATACATCATACAATCATTTGTAGTTATATACATGAGTACAATAGTTTGTAGTTTATATACAGTCGTACAATAGTTGTAGTCTATATACATCATCACAATAGTTGTGAGTTTATATACAATTCATACAATAATTGTAGTTAATAATACATTCGTACAATAGTTGTAAGGTTATAATACGATCATACAATAGTTGTAGTTATATACATCATACAATAGTGTTGTAGTGTATATACATCATATCAATAATTGTAGTTATATAACATCATGACATAGTTTGTAGTTATATACATCATATCAATAGGTTGTAGTTATATAAACATCGTTACAATAGTTGTTAGTTTGTATACATCATAACAATAGTTGTGATTATATTACATCATAGCAATAGTTTGTAATTTATATAGCATCATAACAATAGTTGTAGTTTATATAGCATCATACAATAGTTTGTAATATATACAGTCTACCAATAGTTGTGATTATATACATCAATACAATGTTATAGTTATCTACATCATACCAATAGTTGTGAATTATATACATCAACAATAGTTGTAGTTATATACATCAATACAATAGGTTGTAGTTATATAGCTCGTACAATAGTTGTAGATTATACATCATACAATAATTTTAGTTATATACATCCGTACAAATAGTTGTAATTATATACATTATCTAGCAATAGTTGTAGTTATATAGCATCGTACAAGATAGTTTGTTAGATGTGTATACATGCATACAATAGTTGTGATTATATACATCGTACAATGTTAAGTTAATATACATCATAACAATATTGTGATTATATTAACATCATATACAATAGTTTGTAGTTATATACATCATACAATAGTTGTAGTTATATACATCATACAATAGTATGTAATTATATACATCATATCATTTGTTGTTGTTAGGGACCCGCTGATATACATCATATCAGTAAATAATACAGTACGTATAATACATTAACATATTACAATAGTTTTAAGTTAGCATACATAATACAATATTATATTGTACAGTTACATCATACAAATAGTTGTAGTTATAATAAATCATACATAATTGTAGTTAATAAATAATAATACGATATAATAGGGCTAGTATACTTCATGTGGTAATACTTGCTTTGTTGATCTCTTCTGATAAGAGAAAAGACACATGCATGCGTGTGTATTTGGCACATCAGGCTGGCACGCTGTAAGCTCGGTGACCAGCTTTACTACAGATCGCGTGAGCGTATCATAGACAAGCTGGTTCAGCGCTCAATCCACGCAGCTGCTCACGGCACAGCACAGGTACATGCATAATCACGTGTGTGTGCGTGCGTCGTGCGTGCGTGCGTGCGTGTGTGTGTGTGTGGTGGCGGGGCAGGAGGGGGAGGTGTGTGTGGTGGGAGGCAGGGGAGATCGTGTTGTGGTGGAGAGGGAGGTGTGTGTGGTGGGAGAGGAGGGAGGGGAGGTGTGTATGGTGGGAGGAGGGGGGAGGGGAGGTGTGTATTGGTGGGAGGAGGGGGAGGGAGTGTTGTGTAGGAGGGAGGAGGGGAGGGAGGTGTGGTGTGTAGAGGAGAGCAAGGGGGAGGGGAAAGAAGGTGTGTGTGTGTATGTGTGGGGGTGGGGAGGCGGTGCCGTGGTGTGTGGCCGTGCATCGTGTGTGGGACGGGGGAGGGGCAAGTGTGTTGGTAAATGTTGTGGGGGGAGGTGAGGATGTGGTGTCCACGCGCATGTGTGGGACGTCGTGTGTGTGTGTGCGTGCGTGTGCGCGTGTGCGTGCGTGTGCGTGCGTGTGCGCGTGTGCGTGCGTGCGTGCCCCTGGCATAACCATCCGTTCTCCTACAACAGAATCTCTCCAAACACGTCGCTGAGGCACTGACACTGGTTTCCCGTGGCAGCAGTGGAGGAGGAGGAGGAGGAGGGGGAGACACGGAGACCGTCCCCGTACACATGCACTGCAGGAGCGTCGTCATCCCCAGTCTGCAGCCAGCAGGGAAGCAACAGAAGAGATCCGCGGGGAAGGCACGGGAGGGAGGGACAGCGACGAGCCAGGAGGGAGCGACGGGGAGCGACGGGAAGGAAACGATGGAAAAGATCCCAGAGGGAGACATCCAGGAAGAAACACTGCAAAATTTCCAGGATGGAGCAACAGGGAATATCGAAGAAGGAGCAGCAGGGAATATCGAGGAGGGAATGACAGGGAATATCGAGGAGGGGTTGACAGGAGAGATGCAGGAGGGAGGGACAGGAGAGGTGCAGGAGGGAGGGACAGGAGAGGTGCAGGAGGGAGGAACAGGAAGTAAGAAGAAGAAGGGAGCGGGAGAGGCCATCGTAATCATCGCTCCCCTTCCCAATTACTTCCTGCAGAGTCTGCGGGAGCTGGAGATGGACGTCCGCTCGCTAGGTGGCGCTGACGACGCGTGAGTTCATCCAGCTCGCTAGGTGGCGCTGACAACGCGTGAGTTCATCCGGCTCGCTAGGTGGCGCTGACGGCGCGTGAGGTTGTCGCCTCGCTAGGTGGCGCTGACGACGCGTGAGTTCGTCCGGCTCGCTAGGTGGCGCTGATGACGCGTGATCGATAGTAGGAGAAATCATCAAGAGACGGAAGAAGCAGAAGTGAAGAGCTGATATCTGTTTATGATGATATCTGTTTATGATGATATCTGTTTATGATGATATCTGTTTATGATGATATCTGTTTATGATGATATCTGTTTATGATGATATCTGCTTCATCATGCATTTCGCCATTGTTTGGTATGATATATATGATATACATACGATATGTACGATAAAATATGATGTGGCATCGTGTGGTAATGGTATAATATGATATGATACGAGTTGATATGATATGATACGATATGACATAATATGATATGATATGATATGAAATCAAACGATTTTTTTTGAGATAAAACGTAATATGCTGATAACCTCATATGGATGATATAACGTATCTATACGTATCTCAAAAAAATAAGGTTTTTTCACAAATAAACTGACTAGTCAGTGTGACACAGAGATATTTGTAGAAGCATATATGTGTCTTCGTTGTTCTTTATTTGAGTTCATCTATAAGTCGGGGATCGAAATTAAGATTCTCGAATTTTTAACCTCGTATATAGGGGGATATAAGATCGATAGGAATTAAAATATATGTATATGTATATATGTGTGTGTGTGTGTGTGTGTGTGTGTGTGTGTGCGCGCGCGTGCGTGCGTGCGTGTGTGCGTGTGTGTGTGTGGGCGTGTGAGTGTGTGTGCGTGTGTTCGT
>NW_014578752.1:54952-57064 GCF_000485595.1 Priapulus caudatus
GTGTGTGTGTGTGTGAGTGTGTGTGTGTGTGTGTGTGTGTGCGTGCGTGCGTGCGTGCGTGCGTGTGTGTGCGTGTACGTATGTGCGTGTGTGTGCGTGTGTTCTAGTGTGCGTGCGTGCGTGCGTGTGTGTCTGCGGGTGTGTGATTAGGGGAAAGCAACTCCTTAATAAGATGGCAGTCTAGGTGCATGGTTATACTCTCCCGTCCTTGTGTTTTTGTAACACCTGCGCACACCTATACCTGTGCCCGTACCTGTACCCGGCCCGTACCTGTGCGTGAGCATCGCCCTAGCTGTTGTTGTCAGGTGTAATTCGGTTCACGCCCAGCAATCATCTCTTCATGCAGCAGGTAGGGTGGGCAGGTAAGGGAGTTATATGGATGGATATCTTTCTCGGACACGCCCGTGTGCATGTGTGAGCGGGCACTACAAAGTAGCAGTTTTCTTGTTGTTATTTTAATTGACAGGCGTTGCGACGCAGTTTTCACCATTGTGCTCAATAATCGTGTTGGTAGTTGTGAGATACGCCCATGAATACTGAGATATTTTATCGAGGGTCCCAATGGGGTAGCTAGGTACACCCCACGCCTGAGGGGCATCGTAAATGTCAAGGTTATCTCATTCCACGGCAACTGTTAGAAACATTTTTTTCTTACGGTTCGCTGCAAATCTTTCCATTTCTCACTAAAATCTGAATCGCAGTTCTTTGATTTTCGCCGACATTATTTGAAAAGCCGAATGTAATGCGCATAATAACATTTGAATATAGAGAAGCTTAGGAACCCGTTTCGAAAATCCAGACAAAAAGAAATTCGGGTTTTTCACTTCACAACGTTACTTCAAGTACACCGCGCGCACGCGCCGCTGTGCTCAAACAAGAAAAAGATATATATATATTCAGACTATATTGCGGAGGACTCGCCATTGCTCATTATATCGTCTGCTTCCTGATCTTTATCGTTTTTTTCCCGCCAACGTTGAAACATATACATACGGCCGTATATCAAGCTATATCTAGAGTACCTCCATAAAGAGGGTACACAAGAGGTTTATGGAGGTACTCTAGCTATATCTATAGTAGCTCCAATAAACGGTCTTTGCTAGGGTTAGAACTAGAAGACCATGTGTATATTGACGTTAGTCACACAGCCTGGTCGGGGATAGCAGTGCCGCGGTCTCTTTTATGCCGCACTTATGTTAATTACTTAATAATTAACATAATTTCTTTATCATATATCATTATTACTCTTCGTTGTTAGTTTTCTGCTTCGTAATCAATTTCGTTCCTAGGTCGTCATGCCTCCCGCGTCGTTTCCCGTCGGCCATTGCGCGCTGGAAACAATGACAGTCATATAGTGCGTTCGATTTGCCCAAATACGTGGTATTTCTGCGTTACCCGGGTGTTACGCTAGCCGAGCCCATAGATATCATATAACAACTTGTTATATGATATCTATGGCCGAGCCGCTCACTTGGGGAAGTATCCCACAATTCATTGCAACGAAATCTTCAAAATCTTCAAAAATCCAAAAGTTTTAAGATTGCAATTGCTATTCTTTTTTTTTGTCACTGGCATCCATGATGATAATTAACCCGGGTTAACCCAAAAACCGTTCGTTTATCTTCCCTAACCCAGATGCGTTCGATTTCTTACCCAGGTTAACCCAGGTGGCTCTGGGGAAGCAAATCGAACGCACTAATAAAAATCCCATCATATATCATATGATGATATATATCATTATATCCGGAGTGTATAATAATAGACACCTCTATTATTATATACGCCTGATTATATTATGGGATGTCTATGACCACAGCGTTGTTAGATGACTACTTCCGCCTTCCGAGAGAATTCATCCGCGCCTTCTCTCGGACCAGACCGCAAATTAGCATAGAAATGGGAAAGGCGGGGCGAGAGAAAGAGAGGGTTGGGTTCATGAACGATGAAAGATGCATAATCACAACAGCAGGTCGTGAACTAGACATTGTCTCGTCTCTCACTCTCTCTCTCTCTCTCTCTTTATCTCTCTCTTTATCTCGCTTTCGCTCTCTCTCTCTCTCGCTCTTTATCGCTCTCTTTATCTCTCTCTCGATCTCTCTCTCTCTCTCTCTC
>NW_014578752.1:59356-60927 GCF_000485595.1 Priapulus caudatus
AAAAGCAATAATGTTGAGTAGTTAAAATGATAAAATTTCTGACGGATACAGTACAATTACAATGCTATAAAACATGAAGAAACAAAAATAAACAAAACAAACCAAAAAAAACTTCAGCATATTCTGTACTAGTAAAGTGATTAAGACAACATGAAGAAAAAATAGATACCAGAAAAAATATTTTAGCAATGTCTGTACAAGTAAAGTAATTAAGGTACACTTTAACATCGTTTGACACTCATACATACACCATTATATACATATGACATACTTTGCATATTCCATACATATACGCGCGCGCACACACACACACACTTACATTAAAATAAATATAAGCACACTGATAAATGCAAGTGTTGAGTAGTTAAAATGATAAATTTTCTGAGTGATACAGTACAAAACAGTGCATACAACACGAAGAAAAAATAGAAACCAGGAAAAAAATGTCAGCAAAGTCTGTACAAGTAAAGTGAAAGACAACATAAAGAAAAAAATAGATACCAGAAAAAACAACTTCAGTAAAGTCTTTACAAGCAAAGTGATTAGGGTACCATTTCGACACTCATGCGTACACCATTATATAATTATACACATTACATACATTACATACTACATATACGCACACAGACACACACATTTATATAAATATAGACACATATTCATTCAGAATGCAACATTGTTTTCCTATCTGCTATATGTTGTCAAAATTGTATTTTTTAATATTTTTTTTAATGTGCTAAGTGAAGGCTTCCTTTTTGTGTCTATTGGTAGTTTATTCCATTGCTTTATGGCCTCCTTAGTGAGTAAGTTGTGTTTATACATATTACTTGTTGTTATTTGTTTTAATGTAAGTGTCCTTGAATTTAATGTAATATTTGTCAGGTAAGGTAGGGGATTATTTCTATAAGTGGTTTGTTTAGATGGTGGATGTATTTTTATATAAATATAAGTGTGTGGTATTTAATTAGGTATTCGATTGGAGGTACTTTTAGTTCCTCTCCAGTTCTGGTAGCTGCTCCTGTCTGTCTCTGTGATGTAGCGTTTTTGTGGCAATAACCTGTTATAATACGTATATAGAGCATAATTCTGTAGTGTGTTTAGTCTATCTAAAGCTGATTTGGGGAGATTTATAAGCAGAGTAGATCTATACACAGGGTCGTAGCCAGACTTTCCAAGAGAGGGGATTCCTTCCAAAGGGGGATTGCAAACCTACTATATACTAATAAAACGTCGTTAAAATTTTTGTTTCATGCTTTTATATACATACATCAGATATGTGCTATTTTGATACAAACCAGGGGGATTCCGGAATGCTTGGAATCACCCCTGGCTATGCCTCTGATATATGAGATGCGACAGGCAGAGTGACGAGTATATTTGCAGCTTTGTGTTTGTGTGTAGTTGACCCCGTATCTGTATGAGGAAGCTAATACGTGTACTCATCTTGTCTACTATGTAGTCAGTATGGTCATTCCACGTTAAATGCTGATCTATATACATACCTAAAAATTCTACTGTTCTCGATTGTGGTATCGAGTTGTTACTTATTTCCAACTCAATTTTGTTAGTAT
>NW_014578752.1:65183-66425 GCF_000485595.1 Priapulus caudatus
ACACACACACACACACACACACACACACACACACACACACACACACACACACACACACACACACACACACACACACACACACACACACACACGCTCTTAGCGTCTGAATGCTTGTCGGTAGTGGTGTGAGGGAAATCCGCGTGTCTACATCCGCGTAGCCTGGGGGGCTAGCTCTATGCATAGATGCTCTATGTCTGCGTGCATACAGCAGGTATATAGCGGCGACCTAGACCTAGTACATAGGAAAGGTATCCACACACGGCGGTATATAAAGGGATGCTATCGGATATGTTATATAGGTTCTCAAGAGTGTCTATTGTAGTCAAGAGTGTGTGTACGTGTGTNAGAGAGAGAGATGAAGAGAGCGAGAGCGAGAGCGAGAGAGAGAGAGAGAGAGAGAAAGCGAGAGAGGGGGAAGAGGGAGAAGGATTATTAGTTAGATATGAAGGAGATAAGAGGTAGGAGGTAGAATGTATTGCCGATAGGGGGATAAACTTCTGGGTCGCTGTTTGGTTTTATGAGCTAAGCACATTTATATTATGCGTAACCTCTGTATGACACACATTCAGGCGATCACGTATATGTATGACACACATTCACGCACGCACGCACAAACGCACGCACGCACGCACGCACGCACACACGCATGCACGCACGCACTCACACATACGCGCATATATATATATATATATATATATATATATATATATATATATATGNTGCGTGCGTGCGTGCGTGCGTGCGTATTGGGCAAACATCTGCGTCGCTTACTAAAACCAACCTGTGCATTATTTCATTTATTAATTATCAACAAATTAATGACTAACATCGGCGCATTAATACCCCCCCCCCCAAAAAAAAACAATAATAATTTTCTTCCACATGTGATATTACCGATTCCAGGTGTCGCTGTCGACTTCAACGGTTTCCCGTTCCGCTTGTTCGGCGAACCGGAAGTGGCAGAATGCGACTACAACGTTACCCGCTTCACGCCGCACGACGCCTGCAACAAATTCTACGTCTGCAGTCTGTCGGGACGTTACCTGGAGCAGGACTGCCCCTACGGCACCGTGTGGAACCAGTTCTGTCCACTAGAGGGCCGCTGTCTGGTGGCAACAGAAGAGCAGCTGGTCACGTGTGAAGGTCATCTGGAGAAAGTTCAATTTGCGGATCAGTATCTGAATTGGACGGGTCAGGCACCCAGGGACCCGAGTAAGTGTAGAGAGAGAGAGGGGGAGAAAG
>NW_014578752.1:66917-72787 GCF_000485595.1 Priapulus caudatus
GAGAAGAGAAAGAAAAGAAGGGAGGGGACCATGAGAAGGCGGCTGGGGAAGGAAAGAGAGAAAGAGAGGAAAAAGGAAGTTAGAAGAATAGATAGAAGAGAGAGAGGGGAGGTGGGAAAATAGATCACACCGAGTGAGAGAGACGAGAAAAAGAGATGGATTAAGAGTGGGGGGCAGGCGAGAAAGAAAGAGAAGAGATGATAGAGTGGGCGAGAGAGAAAGAGAACCGAGAACAGACAACAGAGAGAGAGAGAAGAGAGAGAGAGAAGAAGAAGAGAGAGAGGAGAGAGAGAGAGAGAGAGAGAGCGAAGAGAGAGGAGCAAGAGAGACAACGAGAAGAGCAGAGAAGCAAGAGAGAGAGAGAGGAGCAAAAAAAAAGAGAGAGAGAACAAAGACAGGGGAAGAGGTAGCAAAGAGTCAGAGAGCACTTTGAGTGGAGTAAAACAGCGAGTGGTTGACTTGAAGACTGTATCAGTCAATTTCGCCTCCCTCGCCTTGCTGCGTTTTCTTCTTAAAAATCGTTGGTGACATTATGTAACCCGCCATGTAGATACATTTTAAACCGGTAAATACATTTCAAAAATACTAAAAATCTAAAATCTACTATCTCTCTCTCTCTCTCTCTCTCTCTCTCTCTCTCTCTCTCTCCCTCCCCAACCAGCATCTCATGTCCCTCTCTCTCCGTCTTACAGCTCTGCCTTGTGACGAGAAAGAATGCAATGCCCGTAGCGACTGTCTGTGTGCGAGCACGGCGCCCCCTGGCGGCCTCGACCCAGCCGACGTTCCACAGATGGTCATCATTGGATGGGACAGCGCCATTCGGCTGCAGCAGGACTTCCGGTATTGTCAACGTCGCGGGCGGAAGTCGGTCAACGCGCGTGTTTGCGTGGCAGCCCCGTCGTTTGAGAAAAACTGCGATGGTGCTGCTAAATTCAACTGGCGGCGTCTGCTAAAGATGGGGCTTGTGCTAATACCTAAATATATTAACCAGATGTATATATACGTGTGCGCGCGCGTGCGTGCGTGAGTGCGTGCGTGTGTGCGTGTGTGTGTGTATAAGATATATATCAAGAGTCCAAAATAGAACAATTTTCTATTGTGAATTCTTGATAATATATTTAGGTATTAGCACAAGCCCCATCTTTAGCAGAAGCCACCTGCTTAATTTGGCAGCACCATCGCAGTTTTTCTCAAACGACGGTGCTGCCACGCAGACACGCGCGAATATATATATATATATATATATATATGGTATGATCTACAATTCTACATGAATAATCAGGAAGATTAGAACATCATTAAATACGATCATAAATGTCCAGTATGACGTCATATTGTATTTTAGGAAACTACGTGTACGCTTCTATATAATTAGTGCGTTTCTTCTCCGCGCGATGGCGCCACAGGTGGTTTATGAACCTCGTGTTCAGCAAGAACGCGGGCCGTGACCGCCGCGTGAACCCTAACGGATGTCCGGCTGTCGGCACTTTCTTCCCGACGCACATCTACAGTGACCTGTACGGACTGCAGTATCTTTACTACCAGGGTCACGAGATGTCCACACTCTCCATCACGTAAGCTGACCACGACCTGTATATAGACACGCAGAAAGGAGGGGAGGGAGGGGGCGATCGGCGGTTAGCGAAGGAATATATTGAGTGATTGAGTGGTTGATTGATTGATTGGTAGGTTGATTGGTTGATTGGTTAGCTGATTAATTGGTTGGTTGGTTGATTGATTGATTGAGTCGTGAAAAAGGATGGGAGCAAACAAGAAACAGAATCATAGTCTACTAGCCAGCCTAGTGAACCTAGAGAGAGAGAGAGAGAGAGAGAGAGAGAGAGAGAGAGAGAGAGAGAGAGAGAGAGAGAGAGAGAGAGAGAGAGAGAGAGAGAGAGATAGTAAAAGAGAGAGTGAGAGAGAGTGAAAGTTTATAACGGTCATTCCCTATCAAACATTACATATACAATCCAGTGAGAAAAAGCATCTTTTCATACCGTATTATAGACATTATATTATACAGACCTCTCACAAACTTGTAGTAGAGGCGCCATCTCCCGGTAGAAAATCTTATCTGTGGTAGAACTTCTCTGGTTATAGTGCGTTCCACACACTGGTATCTATATACTAACTTATACTTAATTAATGTATTAGCGTATTATTAACTTAGTGGTTCCAGGGCGGTAGTTAGTGATAGACACTTGAGTATAGTGAGGTATTGTGGTTTCAATGTTATGCTACACATGCGCAAACTAGTACTAGTAGTAGTTGCCATCTATCTAAGGTAGACTATGAGATTGAGATGTTATGGTTTCGTTGTTATGTTACCAACGCGTACACTATAACTGGTATAGCTGTTCACGTCTACCTAAGGTGTACACGTAAGAGTGAGAAATTGTCGTTTCGTTTAAGGTCGTACAGTAGTACTATTTTGTAGTTTATTTTTAGTTTAATTGTCATCTATGTGTGATAAAGGTGTGAGATTGAAGTATGGTTTTTTTTTTTTTTTAATATTCCAGATTTGCACAAGTACATACATTTACACATATAGCTGATCAAATATGTAGACACATACAGGATTTGCACAGTAATAAAAACATATTCAACGCATACTTGGGATCATATTCAAAGATGGTTGGTTTCTTGTTGGCAGCTATCATGAACCCGTGGTGTAACTGGGAATGTGGCAGCGGGGAGTATATCCCTAACTGGGCGGTTTGCGACAACATCACACAGTGTGTGGACGGTTCAGATGAGAAGTTCGAAGAATGTGGTAAGTAGATTTTAGATTTAGATTTTGAAATTTATTTACGCTTTAAAATATTACATGGTTACGTAAATGTCACAACGATTTTTAAAGAAACGCAGCAGCGAGGGAGGGCGAATTGACTGTACAGTCTTCAAGTCAACCACTCCGCTGTACTCCACTCCAAGTAGTCTCTGACTCTTTCTACCTCTCCCCTGTCTGTCTCTCTCTCTTTTGTTTCTTCTCTCTCTCTCTCTTGCTCTCTCTCTTTCTCTCTTTCTCTCTCTCTCTCTCTCTCTCTCTCTCTCTCTCTCTCTCTGTCTGTCTGTCTCGTTCTCTCTCTCTCGCCCACTCTATCTCTCTTTCTTTCTTTCTCCCTGCCCCCACTCTTAATCCATCTCTTTTTCTCTCTCACTCACTCTCTATATCCCACCCCCCTCTCTCTCTCTATCTATTCTTCTAACTTCTTTTTCCTCTCTCCTCTCTCCCTCCCCAGCCGCCTTCTCATGTCCCCCCCTTCTTTCTTCTCTCTTCTCTCGCTCTCCTCTCTCTCTCTCTCTCTTTCCTCTCTCTCTCCTCTCCTCTCTCTCTCTCTTCTCTTTCCCCAACCAGTCTCTCATTTCCTCTCTCTCCGTCTTACAGCCTGCCGTTCCTAGTGACGAGAAAGAATGCCCAATCCCTAGCGCACTTCTCGTGTGCCAGCACGTCGCCCCTGCGCCTCGACCTCTGCCACTTCCACAGTGTCATACATTGATGGGACAGCCCATTCCGCTGACAGTCAGGACTTCGGTATTGTCAACGTGCGGGCGGAAGTCGGCGTCACGCGCGCTGTTGGCGGGTCAAGCCTCGTCGCTTTTGAGAAAAACTGCATGTGCTGCTAAAATTCAACTGGCGCGTCTGCCTAAAAGATCGGGCTTGTTGCTAATACCTAAATATATTAACCAGGAGCTATATATACGTGTGCGCGTCGCTGTGTCGTGCGTGTGTTCAGTGTATCGTGCGTTGTTGCGTGTGTGTGGTGTGTATAACCATATATATCAAGCGTCCAAAATATTAGAATCAATTTTCTATGTGAATTCTTTGCATAATATATTTACGATTAGTCACAAGCCCCATCTTTAGCAGAAGCACCTGCTTAATTTGGCGCACCATCGCAGTTTTTCTCAAACGACGGTCTGCCACGCAGACACGCGAATATATTATATTATATATTCATTATAATTACTATGTATTGTCTCACAATTTCGTACAGGAATAGATCAGGTGAAGATTAAGAACATATCAATAAATACGTTATCATAAATGTTCATATGACGTTCATAATTGTATTTTATGAAACTACCGTGTACGCTTCTTATATAATTTAGTGCGTTATTTCTCCGCCGCGATGGCCGCCACAGTGTGTTTATAACCTCCGTGTTCAGCAGAACTCGGGCCCGCTTACCCATTCCTTAACCCCTTAACTGATGTCCCCCTGTCGGTCACTACTTCTCCCGACCACATCTTACCAGTGACCTTCGCGTTATTCCCCATTATTTCTTTATTACCAGGGTCACGAGATGTGCCACACTCTCCATTCACGTAAGCTGACCACGCCTGTATATAGACACTACACAAGCTAAGCCTCGAGAGGAGTGGGCAGCCTCCCCCCCTCCCCCGGTCACCAGAATGATATATGAGTTCATTGATGTGGTGATTGATTTTTCATGTAGGTTGCATTGGTGGATTGTTAGCTTGCACTTAACTTGTTTGCGTTGCGTTGATGATTGATTGTCAGTCGTGTAAAACGGAGGCGAAGCAACAAAAAACAGAAAGAGCGCCGCTGCGGCAGAGAGAAGAGGAGTACAGCGAGAGAAAGAGAAGAGAGAGAGCAGGAGGAGAAGAGAGAGATTACGCACGCCGGAGAGATCAGAGGGAGATCGAGAAGAGCCAAAAAAACAGACAGAATACAAGACAGTCACGGACAACAAGAGAAAGAGACAGGAGCAGATGAGAAAGAGAGAGAAGAGAAGAGGTAGAGGAGGAGTGATGGACGGTAGTAGAAATATGAGAGAGAACGGTCAGAGAGCCAAGCCGCGAGAGCCTGAGCAGGCGGAGAGCGAGCGGAGGAGATGAGAAGCCTAGAGCTAGGAGAGAGAAACGAGAGAGCAAGAAGAGAAGCAAAGAGAGAGTTGAGAGAGAGCGATGAGAGCGAGAAACATGGTGTCAGACAGAGCAGACACGACTCATACAGTCGGACAAAACGAAGACAGAAGCCATAATTAACACAGCGCAGCACGAGAGACAGACAGACAGGCCTTCGTGCCGGCAGACAAAGAGAAGTAAGACAGAGGAGAAGAAATGAGAAGACCGGAGAGCGGACGAGTAGAGACGAAACGAGAAACGAACGAGAGAGCAGAAAGACATCGGAGAATCGGACGAGAGCACGGAGCAAAGACAGAGATGAGAGAGAGAAGAAGAGACAGCAGGATACGAGAGAGCAGGAGAGAAAGAGAACTTGTTAACCCGTACCCCATCTGTTCTCACACTGCAGACAGCAGCTTTCCCACGTCGGAGTGGTGGAGCCTTCCGCCCAGCATTTGACCAGCCTATCTAGACAGAACCCATCCCTCCCAACCACGCGCGCATTTCATCCCTTGACCCTTCTGTCGGTCAACCCTGCGACGGCAAGTGCGCCGCGCTATGCCCTACCTGATGATGGTCAACAGCACAACTATTCAGAATCCCTATAAGAGAGCGCTTCTCTCGGGACCTCCTCCTCTACCCACGCCACAGGTATCCTCTTCTCCCCGATGGGCCACACACGCCTCGGACGTGCCGCACACCTCTTCACGACGTAACTGTCATCGTCCTCGGCGCCCGACCCCTCACTCTTCCCGCCTCTCCGGAGTTCCCCTCTCATCGACTGACCACCTAACGCTACCATCTGCGGGAACATCCCCGACGCTTCCCCCCACATCGACACGGAGAGAGAAACTTACGAATCTTCTCGTCAACTACTAATCGCCACCAGCCACGCGGCAACCCTGCTCTCTTCCGCTCAATCTCGCGCGCGCGTGTTCGAGCGGATTATCTGATCGAACCTAGCGTTCTGCACCCCTGGCTTTGTGTTGTGGTCTTTTTT
>NW_014578752.1:72812-73245 GCF_000485595.1 Priapulus caudatus
CCCACCGGAAACCAAGCGGGAGAGGGCATTTAGAGGTCATCCAACCGGAAACCAGGCAGGAGAGGGCATCTAGAGGTCATCCCACCGGAAACCAAGCGGGAGAGGGCATTTAGAGGTCATCCAACCGGAAACCAGGCAGGAGAGGGCATCTAGAGGTCATCCCACCGGAAACCAAGCGGGAGAGGGCATTTAGAGGTCATCCAACCGGAAACCAGGCAGGAGAGGGCATCTAGAGGTCAAATCACCGGAAACCAGGCGGGAGATGGCATCTAGAAGTCATCCAACCGGAAACCAGGCAGGAGAGGCCATCTAGAGGTCATCCCACCGGAAACCAGTCAGGAGAGGGCATCTAGAGGTCATCCCACCGGAAACCAAGCGGGAGAGGGCATCTAGAGGTCAAATCACCGGAAACCAGCCGGGAGAGGGCATCTAG
>NW_014578752.1:74274-82447 GCF_000485595.1 Priapulus caudatus
GAGAGAGAGAGAGAGAGAGAGAGAAAGAGAGAGAGAGGGGAGAGAGAGAGAGAGAGTTGTTAACCGTCGCCATCTTTGTTTCACCTGCAGACAGAAGCTTCCCAGTCAGTGGTGGAGCCGCGCCAGCATTGACCAGCTGAACGAGGAAATCTCCAACCACCGCGTCATCCTTGACCTCTTCTCCGGGGTCAACCCTGCGACGGTGCAAGGCGCGCGCATGCCCTACCTGGAGGTCAACAACAACTACTTCCAGATGCTCATAGAGAGCGGCTTCTCCTGGGACTCCTCTCTACCCACGCAGCAGGTTTCTCCTCCGATGTGGCCACACACGCTAGACTTCCGCACACCGCTGACGGACGAATGCATCGTCCTCGGCTGCCCGACCCTCACCTTCCCCGGACTCTGGGAGTTCCCTCTCATCGACTGGACGCACCCTAACGGCACCATCTGCGGGAACGTCCCCGACGCGTGCCCCCACTACGACACGGAAAAGGAAACCTACGAATGGCTTCGCGTCAACTACGATCGCCACGCCCGCGGCAACCGCGCCCCCTTCACGCTCAACCTGCGCGCGGCGTGGTTCGAGGCGGATCTGATCGACTACGGCGGCACGGGCGCGCGCGCCATGTCGCGCTTCCTCGACGAACTCGAGGCAGACGACAGCGTCTACTTCGTGTCCGTCTCGCAGGCGCTGGCGTGGATGCGCAACCCGACCCCGCTCAGCACCATACGCAGCTTCGCGCCGTGGCTGTGGTGCGACGCCGACGGCGTCAGGAAGGACCTGACGCTGCCGCTGTGCACGGTGACGCAGGCGACCGAGCAGTGCGTCTACAACGTGACGCAGCCGTACTGGCAGGAACCCCAGGAGGTGTCGTACTACACATGCGCCGAATGCTCGCCCGAGTGGCCGTCGCCCGGCAACCCGAGAGGTGATCCCCGTCTCTAGAGGTCATCCAACCGGAAACCAGGCGGGAGAGGGCATCTAGAGGTCATTCAACCGGAAACCAGGCAGGAGAAGGCATCTAGAGGTCATCCCACCAGAAACCAGGCAGGAGAGGGCATCTAGAGGTCATCCCACCGGAAACCAAGCGGGAGAGGGCATTTAGAGGTCATCCAACCGGAAACCAGGCAGGAGAGGGCATCTAGAGGCAAATCACCGGAAACCAGGGCGGGAGACTGGCATCTAGAAGTCATCCAACCGCGAAACCAGGGCAGGAGAGGCCATCTAGAGGTCATCCCACCGGAAACCAGTCAGGAGAAGGGCATCTAGAGGTCAATCCGCACCGGAAACCAAGCGGGAGAGGGCATCTAGAGGTCAAATCACCGGAAACCAGCCGGGAGAGGGCATCTAGAGGTCATCCCACCGGAAACCGGACGGGAGAAAGCATTTAGAGGTCAAATCGCAGGGAAACAGACGGGAGAAAGCATATAGAGGTCAAATAATCGTGGCGGCCATTGTACTCCGATAACATCACGTTTCGTCTGCTTGCTCGTCGAACAATGCAAAACGTATTTACGTGTTGCATCCGGTCCGCTATAGCTTGCCCTACGTTTTGAAAACGCGGAAATTAGTTGAAGCGTCTATTTTGGTCGGTAGCTTGTTTTTCCACGATGTTTGCTCGATGAAACACATTTAGGCGCATATCATGTTTGGCTGCTTATGATAGACTAAAACGTATAGCTTATATGGCAGCGTTTTATATATATATAATATAATATGTTTTGCAAACCCGATAAGCTTCATGCGTTCATTTCTGTCAGAAACCTATTGTGGTGCTTCTTTTGAACGACGAAAACAGATTTAAACGTCTATCTCGTCTCGTAACTAATTCTATGTTTCCCTACAAAGTTGCGGGCGTTTAGATGTGCGCCTTCAGGGCCAGGGGCGGATCCAGGGCTGAGGCTAGACAGTATTTTTCTAAATTTCAAGGGTCACTGGGCACAAAAAAGAGCACCATTTGAGCACACATTTAGTCAAGCAGCAATAGCTAAAAACCATATGGAATTTTATTTCTGCTTCATTTTGCCTGCGCTTTGCATACCAGCTATTAATGCAGAATGAATGATTCAAGCACTTCCCTTCTTTTTCATATATCAAAGCTAGTTTTGTTACCATGTAAAATTGTGATTTCCTTCCAGTCCTGTCAATGAATCAGAAGAAAAAGAAAACAAATAAAGAATATAGCCAGATTCCATCAAATTGTGTTCTGTATTTTTTGTATTTTCTGTACATTTTGAAGGGAACTTTGAAATCTAGACCGTATTTCCCAATACGTCAAATACGCTTTGAATCCGCCCCGGAGGACCGTAGGCTGAGCAAATTCCTGGGGGGTAAAATTTTTTGACTGAACTGTGTGATGATGTCGACGTCTATAGTGTGGTATAGGGGTGGGTCTGAGACAAGGCTTTCACGGATAAGTCACCCCAAAAAAAATCACGTTAGGGTTATTTACGATTATTACATATAAGCTTGTTTTTTTTTTTTTTTGCCCCCCCCCGCAGGCTACGGCCCTGGCCTTCTTCTTCAGTAGATTTTCCCGTGCTGTAAGACTTTTGAAAGCTGAAAACAGATTTCGTTCGTAGACGGACAACGAACGTATGTCGTGGCGCTTGATATATACACAATGGAAGGCGAAAAAACAGCTGAGATGAAATTCGGAAAGTATTCTGAGGAAATTCGTGGTAATTCAGTTTTAGGCATTTGTGACGCGTGCACACAGCATAACCCCGTATTCAGCTTGGCTTATACGACTATCACGGAATAGGCTGGATGATTGATCCGACGTTATAGGTTGAACACACCGATTTAACCTCGTTCAGAGTCCAGCCGCGAGTTCTCAAAATAGCGCGCAGGCAGCGATTCCTGAGCTTCCTTATATATATATATTAACAAAAGTAGATAATAACACAAGTGTTATTATCTACTCTTGATATTAAGCAATTTAACCAAAATCATATGTTTGATGTTGGGTATTTGGTACGGCTTTTATTGTAATAAACATAATTAACGTAAGCTATCTATTATTTCATTAATTAAACACGAAACAAGATGGTGCTGCGTTCGCGTGCCTCTTCTGGTCTTGCAATCTATTCAGTCTCATCGAGAATTTAATCTCGCGTGATATCCTCTCATTCCTCTGCTAGTTATCGATATCTATATGCAAGTTTGCACAGTTTATATATGACATACATGCATTATATAAATACGCTCGTACGGTAGTAAATAGTTCTGGTACGTCGCTACGTTGGAAATAAACATGAAAGGTTATGTCATGATAAATATATGCACCTGTTACGTTCTTACGATGGCTGGAAACTCTGGAATCTTGTAAATGTTCTCAAGTCATTGGTTCATTACACACGTGCAATCTATAAATAGATAAACTAGAGTAAGCAGTTGCGATATGTTTTCGGGTCAGTATAGAATAGTCTGATAAGCGGAAATGTCGAATACGATTGCTTTTCATCGTTAAAAAAGTTTTTCATCTTACTTCTCATGGCATGATGTATTGAACTAAGGATATATATATATATATATGATTACATAATATGTAATCAATATTTATCCACGTGTTTGATGTAGGTACCTTCGTTCGAAAACACATTTTCAAAAAATCACGTCGTATTATGGTGAAGCATTAGGGAATCACGGTCACGTGTCGCAGTGCCGCCATCTAGTGATTAAAATCTATACACGTTCGATAATTGCTCTGCATACATAATACCAGGAGACAAACCTGATAATACCAGGAGCTAATAATGACAAATAAACTAATAATGACAAATAATGACAAATAACTAATGATTAGCTCCTGATAATACTTAAGGTGGCATGCCATCTGCTCTAAATAATAAAATGCTTTTAGAATATAAAATTGCCGGCTTAATTTTACATATATCACTTTGTCCCATTTTAACCTGCCACGTCATTATTAATGCCACGCCATCATTGATATTCTTGCTTTGTCAACGCAAGCTGAAATTTCAAAATGTGATATAATATGGAGAAATATAATATAGTAGTATGTACTTTATCTGTCCAAAAATCAACACGCGCAAATTTGTTTCTAATATCATTGTTGTTTTGCATTTTTATCCGTTATTTTTATCCAGATCACTTTCTATATTTGGTGTGTGTGTGTGTGTGTGTGTGTGTGTGTGTGTGTGTGTGTGTGTGTGTGTGTGTGTGTGTGTGTGTGTGTGTGTGTGTTGGTGTTGGTGTGGTGTGGTGGCGTGCGCTGCGTGTGGTGCTGTGTGTGTGTGTGTGTGGTGTGGGTGATGTTGATGTGTGTGTTATGTGTTTATGTGTATGTGCGTGTGGTGGCTGAGCTGTGTGTGTGTTGTTGTGTGTGTGTGTGCTGGTGTGGGCTTTGTGTGTGGGGTTGTGGTGTGTGTGTGTTGTGTCACATGTGTGTGGAACTGTGTGTCGGATGTGGTGTGCGTGTTGTGGTGTGTGTTTGTGTGTGTGTGTGTGTGTGTGTGTGTGTGTGTGTGTGTGTGTGTGTGTGTGTGTGTGTGTGTGAAAGATAAATCGCTAATAAAAATTCTAAATTTGCGTGTAATGTCATGACTAATTATGATGATCAATAGTAATGAGGTAATTACTAAGCGTGACAAGTTCACTCAAACAAATTAATAGCTGGAGAGTAGTTTAAGACGTAGATTGACGAAGAATGAAATTCTGAATCCCGAATTGAGTGTGGCGCCCCTGGCGGCCCCTCTCAGAAGCTCTGCTTGTACTGCCGGAGTAATTATTATATGGAGTTATTATTCCAGAAAAATATGAGCAGAATTATCTGCTATTTTCACCGTAAACATATATCTATGTGGGCCTACACATCTGTCGTAGGCGGTGTAATTATCTTAATGATACTGATGATTAAACGATAATGAAATTGTAATAAAATAAATTAATAAAAATAATAAAATTAGTAATTAATTAACTAATTATATAATACAAATAATTAGTAAGATCAGATATACTCACATCGTGCAAAGTTCTTAGATAATATTGTTTCAACTGCCACGTGATGAACCAAATAAATTCTATGTCTACTCAAAACATAAGATATGATTTATCAATTGAATTTGATGTATTTTAAATAATTTAGAAATATGATAAATGTATAAACTTTGATTGTTCACGATGTAAACTCTGCCATTGTGTGCAAAGAACGAGAGAGAAAAGATTTTTAGTTGCAAACGTTATGGAAAATCAATTTATCACGAAGCAAACGGTTTTGTTGAGATCTCTCATAATACTATTTGAATTTAGAAATGAAAAATTATTATGCAATATAGATCAATAATGGGCAAATTATGAAAGGACTCATTTCTGGTGAACATCAACATTTCAGATGAATTTCTAGTCAATCAATACTGAAAATATATCAAAAAGACGAACAATCATATATTTACAAAGCTCTAAATTAATCAAACAACCCACACTGTGAACGAATCGCATGAACACGAAACGTTTAGCCTCAAAATCATCTCAGTGACCGTGAAACCATAGTGAAACTAACATCATCTCCCAGTTAATTTCCGAACATTCCTCAACGAAAACAACACGAATATTATACACTAGATGGCGCCACATTCCGCAAGGGCGTGCTGACGTCACTGCGCCTCATTTACGCGTTCGTATTATTACCATGGAAGGATCGCGGTGCTGATATTTTTCCGCTTTTATTCGCATTTACGGCCGAATTCTGTGCGTTTTCGCGTGCTTCACGTCGGCTTCCGTGTGCCGGATGACGTTCCAGCGGTAGTTGCAGTTCACCATGTTCCAGTGCATTCCCTTGTTCCGCGGTTGCAACCGGCAAGTCGAATACGTCGACAAACGCCATTGCAGTTTGCCAAGTGTACCGGATGAGGTATTGCGCTATACGCGCAGCCTAGAGGAACTATTGCTAGATGCGAACCACATTAGGGATTTACCGAGGGTAGGTAGTGAGTGTGTGAGATGTAGAGTATAGGTAGACGTAGTTTAACACCCCGGGTTAGTTGAGCACGTTTGCGAAAAAATACATTTGCCTGGTCCCAAACTAGTAGGATTGAGCAGGTAGTGCGTGTGTGAAATGTAGGTAGGCAGGGGTAGTGTGGTGGGGTGCGTGAGGGATGGGTTTGTCGGTCTTGGGTTGTGATGCTCGTGTGCGGTGGTGGCGAGGGGGTGGGGGGGGGGGGCTAAGTGTGCATGTTCCCGCATTTGCATGTGCGTACCTAGTACACTTCCTTCATTAACTGTCGACGTGCTCGTGATGCCTTTGTAGGTTCCCTCATTTGCTTTCCCGTTTCACCTTATTCTGTTCGTGGGAGAAACTTGGAATCTGCAGCAGGTCGTACCCAATGCTCGAGATTGTGCAGCAATTGCGCTGCCCAAACTATGGATTCCCTAGTTTGGCTGACCAATATCAAGATTGGGCAAACTGAAAACAGTCAACAACCGCTCATAGCGAGTGTGTGGTGTGCGTGGTGCAAACTAGGAAGAGATTTATCTCATATTTATCCAATTATTTATTATAATCATTTGAATGACATTTAATATTTATACAAAGGTGGCAAACACATTGAGGAAAGAAGGTATACAATCTTATAGTTATGATATAACATTTGAAATCCTAATAATCGTATGTTTGTGCAAGCTCTGTTTACCTCTGTTTGCCCAAACTGCGGATGCGCTGAAATTCCAAGTTTGTGCAAGATTCCAAGTTTGGGCACAACATATCCAACAATAGTCGTTAAAACATACAAACGCCATGGTACAACTATACATAATACAGTATTGGACTATTGGTATTGTAAGGGTGTACTCTACCCATTGTAATTGTATTCTCCTGCCCAGGTCAGGGTTAGATACTAACCATTTTAGTTCATTAGTCCACAGGACTAGTAAAAGAACAAATGTACTACTACTAGTTCTTCCAAGATTCTAATAGCCCTGCCGAAGGACTCTAACTATGCGCAAAGCGACGAGCATTGTGATTTGTCGGGAGGTAGGTGGGGTAGGAGGGTGGAGCCCCCTTTCTGCTATGTGGTACAGGGGGTCTCCCCCAGAAAGGTTTTGTAAAAGACATCCAATTGTATAAAATATACGTAACTTTGATATGGATCATAAGAAAACAAATGAAGTGATCATGATTTTTTTAAATATTTATATCATTGAATTTCATAGGCCTTCTCTTGAAAATCGGTTACATCTCTGTAGTTTGCATAACCATCATCATCAGAGCTGTCAGTAGTTGCTAATTAGGATATTCAGTTTTGCTAAATTGTGGCTATTTTTTTGGCTCCCACTGTTTCGTGAACAGGCATGCAGGGTTCTCCAAGCTTTTAAATTAAAGCAGGGGGTGCCACTCACTGCTAGCGGGGTCGGCAATGTTCGAATTGTAGAAGCTCTGAGATGCAATCTGGCACACTCTGCGTGTAAATTTGAAGCACTGCATGTTGGGTGAAAATGTTTGTTTTGCATGGGCAAAGCCATCGGTAAATTCAAAATAATTAATGGAATAAAAATACCAAAATGTAGGGGTGAACTTGCTGGTTTGCTGGTTCCAAATCGAGTTCACCTCTTATAAAAAAATAATTTTTTGTTTGTTGCCATTGACAATGGCAGGAGTGGCCGGTAAGTGTGGCAGTCTACTCTACCTCGTGTTAGACTGGGTTACCTGCCCCGTAATAATGCCGTTGGAAATTAATTCACGATATAATTCACGATTAAGATTTCTTGATGAGCTAGAAAACACTCGGATTTGAAGTATGAAAATGAACATTATTATGCCAGCTAGCCTACACCAGTTGGTTGGGATTGATTGTCAGTTCAGATGCAAAATATTTAAAGCAAAAGGTTATACACCATAGATTAATTTTGGTACTATAACACGCGTATATAAGATAGCCGAGTCGGTTTAGAGTTAGTGTTAGGGATAGGGATAGGGTGACTGTTTGTATTAAATATTTGAACTTCATGTGTATACACCAGCATGGCGGCTATAATATTTGTGCCCTTGGAGAACCCTGGCATGGTCCTTGTATTTCGTTTTGCTATGATCTTTCTGTGCCCCTCGGAAGCATCATGCCCTTTAACAGTTTCCAAATGATAGTTTGTAGTGCCGGTTAGGGTTCTCCCCAGGATGAAATTCAAACAGGGGGGAGGGGAGGGGAAGGGGGAGGG
>NW_014578752.1:82475-84704 GCF_000485595.1 Priapulus caudatus
TTATTTTTGGTGAAATCTTAGAAAAGTACTTAATAGTCCTTTTTCAACATTGTTTTATAAGCTGTTCTCGACTTAGAGTAAGAATTGTTGTATATATAATACGGAATAATTAAATCTGCTGTGCAATTGTGTATATAAATATTATTAGTGTACTTTAATAGTCGGTGATCTATTAGAAATCGCGTAAAAAATCTTATTTTGGCATCCAGAAAGGGTCTTATAAGTCCTTATTTCAACATGTGTCTTACTACTATGAACCCTGATATATATAATTATAAGATACCCGAGTCGTTGTGGGTGTGGGACAGGTTGACTGTTTGTACTTGTGTATTGTCTCCAGTGCATGCGTGGCACGGTAAAAATACACGCGCAGGGTGTCCTGGTCGAATGGGAATTCTTGACGATCGATTCCCTCGTTGGCAAACTTATTGTTGTGGAAGTTAATCGGGGCGGAGGTAATTTAAACGGGGCGCAACGATTGAAACAGGGGGGGAGTTTTCCCAAACGGGGCGCGCGCGCCCCGTTTGCGCAACGTAGGGAGAACCCTGCCGGTGAAAAAACTACCAGACATACAGCCTGCACCACAGGTCATACCCTTGGCTGGGTCATACTCTAGCCATGGGTATGACGATTTCCACGCTGGCTAGCTGGAACATACGCATCCTTTCGGTCTTATCATAGACACGCTGGCCATCTAATTTCTCCTCCTGCGACTGACGTTTGGGAGGTGGAGGACGAGCTCCGTCCAAATACTTCCACATAACAACCTTGATGTTAGTATTTTGATAAGGATGTACCTACTACTATGCTTCACTACTTGTATCACTACTATAGATAACTATTTGTATCGACTGCTTCAAGTAAAACACGCATGCGATGTGGTTGCGATGTAAATACCTCGCTATGAGAGCGTATAACTGATTAGTTGTGTCATTTATACAATCGGACCGTTTGTTCTATGTCGACAGCTACTGTCAAGCGATCGATCGGTAGACTGGTTTGTGGCCCCATTGTTTAACAATATATATACTGTCATAGGGTCTAGCTTGCAGAGCGTGCTAGCGTCTACTTGTACTAACACGTCTAACAGGGAAAACTTGTTGATGGCAATGAGTTATATAATATATAGCTCTTTCGTTGGATACGAATCTTACGTTCTATAGATCTTGGTTGAGAGAAGCTGCCGCCGGAGACTATATAGTAAAATCGATGGGAGGATGGGGAATTGGGACGGTGAGGGACTGGGAAAATAACTAGTCCGCAGGACTAACGGCTATGGGGCATTTACTAGTCCTTCTTATTTTTTACGAGTCTCGGACTAGCGTTAGTGTCGAACCCTGCAGGTATGTTTAATCTTCGGTGTTACTATACCCACAACATCCAGCACTTATTACACCATTATAAATGCCACAGTGATACTACAGGCTGCATGAATGTTGTAAGGATGTACTCTGCCCATTGTACATAATATTCTGCTCCCACGTACAGTTAATTATTATTATGATAGTGGCTGTCAATACACATAACAACAGGCCCCTCCCTACGTTGCGCAAAGCGGGCGCGCCCGCCCCGTTTGGGAAAACCCCCCCCCCCCCGTTTCAATCGTTGCGCCACGTTTAAATTAAGATCGTCTCCCTTAATTATAGTGGAGCGCTAGTATCGTTACGGGTGTGAGTAAAGTGGTGGTGGTGGTGGGGGGGGGGATAAGATGTTAGTGATTAAAAATAAATGTGTGCCGGGTTGGCAACGAACCAGCCTAATCAGCTCATTTTCACTCTAGTCTAAAGGTAGTGACGTGTGCGTGTCTGCTGTTGCATGCCTGCGCACAGATGCTACGGGCCCCAGTTTAAATTTCTCTCGGACTAACGCCCTCTTGTTTTAATCAAACTATTGTCAGCGTGATCAACACGATTCGCGCTTTGGCCTTTAAGCCTAAGGGGTGTATGTGTGATGTCAGTGAAGCAGGGGCGTGGCCGTGCGCCGGCGGCAAAGGGTAATTTATGCAGCGTGTGTACGAGGGCTCACTCATTCAGTTCTTATGTGCGCGTGCATGTAGTAGCAGTAACTCTATACTTATAGTAGGCAGTCTGTTCTTACCAAACATATAATGAGGAGTATCTACTCCTGATATAATGGGCATGACGGCAGTGCAAAATGTTACGAGTATGGCAGCAAATGTGTATTAGGCAGTAACGGCATGTTGGTGTATTGTTTAAGTAGTAAGGCAGC
>NW_014578752.1:86179-94220 GCF_000485595.1 Priapulus caudatus
TAAAATCTGTATTGTTAGTAGTACAGCATGTAATATGTGTATTGTTAGTAGTACAGCATGTGTAATGTGTATTAATTGTTAGTAGTACAGCATGTGTAATGTGTATTGTTAGTAGTACAGCATGTGTAATGTGTATTAATTGTTAGTAGTACAGCATGTGTAATGTGTATTGTTAGTAGTACAGCATGTGTAAT
The DNA here is from genome assembly GCF_000485595.1 of Priapulus caudatus. Lineage (NCBI taxonomy): Eukaryota > Metazoa > Priapulida > Priapulimorpha > Priapulimorphida > Priapulidae > Priapulus > Priapulus caudatus. The sequence goes on from NW_014578752.1 coordinate 86,374, forward strand.
GTGTATTAATTGTTAGTAGTACAGCATGTGTAGTGTGTATTGTTAGTAGTACAGCATGTGTAATGTGTATTAATTGTTAGTAGTACAGCATGTGTAGTGTGTATTGTTAGTAGTACAGCATGTGTAATGTGTATTGTTAGTAGTACAGCATGTAAAATCTGTATTGTTAGTAATACAGCATGTGTACCAGTAGTATATATGTAAAATGTGTATTGTTAGCACTTAGCAGTACAGCATGTGTAATGTGTATTGTTAGTAGTACAGCATGTGTAATGTGTATTGTTAGTAGTACAGCATGTGTACCAGTAGTATATATGTAAAATGTGTATTGTAGGCAGTGCAGTATGTGAAATGTGTATTACCCACCCAATATTTTAAACGGGCTCTTAGACAAATTGAACAGGCCCTTACAAGTTTGAACCGGCCCTGAATTTTATTAGCTCGCCTTGACATCGTCAAGATGAGCTATTGCCATGGGGTGTCGTCTGTCGTCCGTCTGTCCGTCCGTCCGTCCGTAAACATTTGGGTACGGTCAACGATAACTCAAGAACAGTTTGACCCACATGTTTCAAATTGCATATATAGTTGTTACTCCTATGGGAGAGGTTTGAACGTCCTATTTTGGAGCACGCCACTCGCCAGTCGACCTACTTTCGAGCCACGCCCACTTTTTAGCAAAAATGAAAATAGCCATCTAAATTCATTCGATTTTGTGAAATTTTGGTATGTGAATGTGTAAGGCTAGCCCCAAAACAGTTGTTACTCCTATTGGAGAGATGACAACGTCCTATTACGTTTATTTTGTCTAACTGGTTAACAACTCTACAATCATATCTATATACGTGTAATATTGTGTTTTAGATTCTTTGCTACAGTAATTTGACTGGAATATTTTATTGTTTTTATTTGCGCGATATTCGAAAACCAAAATCGCGATAATTTAGGCGTAAGTAGCGCCATCTCTCGTCAAGATTTCAGACTTTCAGATCTGAAACATTTATTTTCGCATCAAAACTTATGCATATATCATTATCAAGAGTATATAATGGGAGATATGCTATATAATGGGAGTTCTACCATATATACTCTTGCTTTATATATATCCCCCTTCCCTCTTCTATCACACCCAATGTACAGTGTCATTGACACTTTCATTCAATTTATCAGGAGTCTATCAATATATATTGATAGACTCCTGAATTTATTCCATTATTAATAGGCATACTCATTCAGTATTTCATTGCTATCAGTGGAGTTCTACTTGTTTGACAGGAATTGCTGGAGCATAATTTATTTCTTAGCAGTCGCTAAGTAAAAACTAGTCAGCAAATTGGTATATATATATATATATATATAGCTATATTGTTAATATAAAGGCAAGATAGGCAAAATTTTGAATATATGCCAAGTGGACTGATTATATGGGCGGTTGAACCGGCGGCAGTCGGCAAAATAGCGCTAATTTCGCGCTCTGTTGTCAGTAAAGGGCGTAAAATCTGTGTCGCGGTTAGAATCATCATGTACAGCGTGTACGGGTGAACACGCAGCGTTTCAAATACGCGAGGCAATGACGCGATAATCGATCCCGGCTTTAACGGTAAAAAATTTAACGTCCGGTTCTCGCAGCCCTTTCTTCCGGGCGAATACGATCTGACGAGTCACTGAGGTGGGGGGTGGGTGGATGGCAGTGAGGTGGGTGGGTGGGGGAGGGGAGGAGGGTGGAATGTTTGTGTGGATGGGGCAGTGAGGTGGGTGGTGGGAGGGGTGGGAGGGTGGAATGTTTGTGGTGGATGGGTGGCAGTGAGGTGGTGGGTGGAGGGGGATGGAATGTTCGTGTGGATGGTGGCAGGTGAGTGGGAGTGGAGGGGGGGATGGAATGTTCGTGTGGATGGGTGGCAGTGAGTGGGGTGGTGGAAGGGGGGATGGAATGTTCGTGTGGATGGGTGCAGTGCGGTGGGTGGGTGGTAGGGGGAGGGTGGAATGTCCGTGGTGGATGGTGCAGTGAGGTGGGAGGGTGGAATGTTTGTGGTGGATGGGTGGCAGTGAGGTGGGTGGGGGGGGAGGGTGTAATGTTCGTGGTGGATGGGTGCAGTGAGGTGGGTGGGTGGGTGGGAGGGGGGGGGAGGGTGGAATGTTCGTGGTGGATGGGTGCAGTGAGGTGGGTGGGTGGGAGTAGGGGAGGTGGAATGTTCGTGGCGGATGGGTGCAGTGAGGTGGGTGGGTGGGAGGATGGGGGGAGGGTGACATGTTTGTGGTGATGGGTGCTGTGAGGTGGGCGCGGTGGGATGGTGGGGGAGGGTGGAATGTTTGTGGCGGATTGGGTGCAATGTGCTCCGTGAGTGGGGGACGGGTGGAATGTTTTGTGGTGGATGGGTGACGTGAGGCAGTTGTTTTGACATTTCATCCTCTATTAAGGCGAATTAGGGCGGGCGTTGAGGTGTCGCGGGCTAACATGGGGTGTGGGCCGTCATTTCTGATTACGGCATGCTGCTGGGGTTACTTCGTTTTTTTTTTTATAACTTGCTTTTTATTTTTGCATAATGTGAAATTGGCGGGAAACGGAAAAAGATCACGTGTACCGCAGTAGCAAGCAGACGTAACGGCATAGCTGACAATAAAGTGTTATAACGTCGGCGATAGCGCTGGCAATATAGACGTAATAAAAGTCACCGGGCGTGAAGTCAGCGGCATCGGAACGTTATTCGTGGGCGGCGGCGAGCCGGCGACGCAGCTGCGTCGAGACTTCGGAAATTCGTCGGATTTCGATTCGTCATTTCGCGTCACGTTCCGTCGCCACGCGCGGTGCTTTCCAGGCGTGATCGGATGCAGCTGAAGCGTAGCGGTTGCGCGGCGGAGTCACGCGACTGGAGGGGTTTATTAGTGTGAAACTTGTGGGACTGACTGTAGGGGTTTTAGTGTGAAACTTGTGGACTGACTGTAGGGGTTTTAGTGTGAAACTTGTGGGCTGACTGACTGTAGGGGTTTTTAGTGTGAAACTTGTTGGGCTGAACTGTAGGGTTTTAGTGTGCAAACTTGTGGGCTGACTGACTGGTAGGCGGTTTTAGTGTGAAACTTTGTGGGCGAGACTGTAGGGTTTTTTAGTGTGAAACATTATGGCTGAACTGACTGTGATAAAGTAGATAAGGGTTTTGTGTGGAAACTTGTGGGCGACTGTAGGGGTTTTTAGTGTGAAACTTGTGGGTTGACTGACAATGTAGGGGTTTTTAGTTGAAACTTGTGGGCTGACTGACTGTAGGGGTTTTAGGTGTGAACGTTGTGGGCTGACTGACTGTAGGGGTTTTTAGTGTGAACTTGTGTGGCTGACTGACTGTAGGGTTTTAATTGTGAAACCGTTGTGGGGCTGACTGCGACTGTAGGGGTTTAGTGTGAAACTTGTGGGCTGACTGACTGTAGGTTTGTAGTGTGAAACTGCTGGGCTGAACTGGAACTGTAAGAGGGATTTTAGTGTGAAACTTGTGGGCATGACTGACTCGTAGGGGGTTTTAGTGTGAAACTTGTGGGCTGACTGACTGTAGGGGTTTTAGTGTGAAACTTGTGGGTTGACTGACTGTAGGGGTTTTAGTGTGAAACTTGTGGGCTGACTGACTGTAGGGTTTAGTGTGAAACTGTGGGCTGACAGACTGAGGGGTTTTAGGTGTGAAACTTGTGGGCTGACTGACTGTAGGGGGGTTTTCAGTGTGAAAACTCTGTGGGCCTGACTGACTGGTATGGGGGGTTTTAGTGTGAAAACTTGTGGGCTGGACTTGGACTGTAGGGGTTTTAGTGTGAAACTTGTGGGCTGACTGACTGTAGGGTTTAGTGTGAAACTTAATGGGCTGACTGACGTAGGGGTTTTAGTGTGAAAGGCATGTGTTGGGCTGACTGACTGTAGGGGTTTAGTGTGCAACTTGTGGGCTGAACAGACTGTAGGGGTTTTAGTGTGAAACTTTGTGGCTGACTGACTGTAGGGGTATTTAGTGTGAAAGCTTGTGGCTGACTGATACTGTAGGGGTTTTAGTGTGAAAGCCTTGTGGGCTTGACTGACGTAGGGGTTTTTTAGCGCATCTGAGCATAAGTCAGATGCAGCTTGTAGAATCGCTTGAACGTCCGTCCGTGCCGTCCGTCCGCCGTCCGTCAACAGTTGGGCACAAATCTTAACGCGCTCGACGTTGGTCAGATATTCGGTCGTGGGGGTGGATTCGTCAAAACGGTGGGAAACTTCGTTGATGCTCGAAGCATGGGGTGCCAAAGGTCAAAGGTCAAGAGGTGTAAAATAGAGGGGGAATCATTCAGTTCTCTGTAACTTAAGGTATAGGGAGGAAATGCAGAATTGCGGCACGAAATCTAAAGCGGATATGAGCCTAGGGCTCGTGATAGTCGGTGTAGTAGCATCATGGTAGGAGACAAGACCATCACTGTGGCGAATTGGAGGTCACAGGTCAAAGGTCAAATGGGCACAGGGCAGATTTAGACATTTCCTGAGGACATGGTCTGACGGAAGCGATTGAAAAACTTTTTTTGTTTGCAGCGGTGACCACTGGCATTTTTATGGCTTTATTGAAAGGACCATTGAAATGTCCCTCTGCTGGACATGCGAAGAGTAAGTGTGCGGATAAGCCTTTTGACCCTCAGAAGAGGGTAAACATGGATGTTGAACTGTTAACAAAGGAGTGAACTGCTTTTGCTATTAGAGCCGCCCTCCCCACGCAGACCCTCTCCACCCTCCCCTGCCCCTTCCACCCTCGCCACCTACGCCCCTCCCCCCGCCGCTCCGTCCACCCTCCCAGCCTCCCACCCATCCCACTCGATCTGGGCGATAGTTGCGTGTCCAAACAATGATGTTACGCCAACTGCGTGTCTGCATATCTGCGCCTAACTAAAATGTGGTACTACGCAGACTGAAATTTTACGTTTATAATCGTACAAGCAGACCTCAGGATGAGCCTCAGACGCTCTGGCGGCTCTTGTAGTGTGAACTTGTGGGCTGACGAGACTGTAGGGGTTTTAAAGTGTGAAACTTGTGGGCTGACTGACTGTAGGGTTTTTAGTGTGAATACTTGTGGGCTGACAGCTGTACAGTAGGGGTTTTAGAGTGTGAAACTTGTGGGGCTGACAGACTGTAGGGGTTTTAGTGTGAACTTGTGGGCTGACAGACTGTAGGGTTTTTAGTGTGAAACTTGTGTGGCTGAGCAGACTGAGGGGTTTTAGTGTGAACTTGTGGCCTGTACTGACTGTAGGGGTTTTAGTGTGAAACTTGTGGGCTGACTGACTGTAGGGGTTTTAGTGTGAAACTTGTGGGCTGACTGACTGTAGGGGTGTTAAGTGTGAACTTGTGGGCGTACCTCGTTTGTTTGCTGTCGTTCTTCCGCCGGCTGAATAGTCAGCAGTCACTTGGGCGTGTGATGTTCAGCGAAGCAGGAGGCGGAGGAGGGGGAGAGGTGGCGGGGGGGGGAGGGAGGTGCCAGTCGTATGAGGCTGATGCATTGTGTGTGGTGCGCTCTACTGTAATCCTACCAAGTTACAGTTACAGCAATGTCGCGTGAAATCATTGAATGCAGCTGTTTTACATTCAGCTAATGGAGCAGAAATCGAAGCGGATTATGTAATTGGCGCATCGTACTTGGAGATAATTATTTTTTTTCGCCCCTAGATTGATGGCGCGCTTTGTTACGCGCAATCAAAGAAAACGGCTTGTTACACATAATTTAAGCGCGGTAAAAATAATTCAACCGCGGTTAAAATATGTGTAATGTGGCGAGTGATTTTCACTTTCGTCTGTTTGCTGCCGTTCGCTTGTTGATGTTTTCAACTTCGTCTGTTTGCAGCCGTTTGCTTGTTGATTGTTTCATCTTCGTGTGTTTGCAGCCGTTCGCTTGTTGATGTTTTCATCTTTGCATCTGTTTGCAGCCGTTCGCTTGTTGATTTCATAATTTTTGTGTTTGCAGTTGTTCACTTGTTGATGTTTTCATCTTCCTGTGTTTGTAGCCGTTCACTTGTTGATTTTATCATCTTCCTGTGTTTGTAGCCGTTCACGGGATTGTGGGGGCTGTTTGATGTTTTCATCTTTGCGTCTGTTTGCAGCCGTTCACTTGTTGATGTTTTCATCTTTGCGTCTGTTTGCAGCCGTTCACTTGTTGATGTTTTCATCTTTGCGTCTGTTTGGGCAGCTGTTGCAACATTGTCTGATGTTTTCATCTTTGGCATCTGTTGCAGTCGTTCTTCTATCTTCCGGCTCCATGCAGCTTCGGAAGCTGGGGCTGAGCGACAACGAGATACAGCGTCTGCCGCCGGACATCTCAAATTTTCTCAACCTCGTTGAACTTGACGTCAGCCGCAACGGTATGTGTCCTAGTCTGCTGCTGTATGCTAATAAAGGTTATCTCAGTTAGATCCAAATTAAGTTAATGAGTTTCCTCAGGTCTGGGGAAGTCTATTGGAGAGATGAGATAGAGATAGATAGATAATAGGTTTATTGCAAAACTTAGTTTTAACAACGTTACAATTAATAAATTTTGCGAACGCAAGAATATCATTTAGGGGCAGTATAAAACTGAAATTGAATGATATTTAGCAATAATATATGTCCGCCATTGATAAGACATAGATAATCACCTTAAAAAATGTTGGTTCGTAAACCTTATATCACTACAACTAAAAAGCATCTTTAGAATATAGTACTAAATTTAAAATAACGTGAATCCTTGGTGCAAAATAATTGTTAAAAATTAAAATGGCGACACAATGATAGAATCAAGCATGGACGAAATTTCGTCATTGTAAGATTTTTTAAAGCTTAATTTTGGATGCTAACTTACTGAGATAACTTATTAGCATGTGAACTTTAGAGAGCCGTATGAAATTATTTAATCATCTGCTGCTGTAATAGCGCTGTATATTTCGCAGGAGGTTTTAATTTTCGCGAAATTCGTGAATTGTGTCGCCCGACCCGGCGAAAATAAAACACGGGCGAAATAATTCATGACCGAATAAGTACCGAATAATTCATGAAATTCACTCAACCGCGAAATTAAGCCGAGAGCGAGCAGAGAGAGAGAGAGGAGAGAGAGAGAGAGAGAGAGAGAGAGAGCGAGAAAAGGAGAGAGAGAAGAGAGAGAGAGAGAGAGAGAGAGAGAGAGAGAGAGACAGAGAGACAGAGAGAGCAGAGAGACAGAGAGACAGAGAGACAGAGAGAGAGAGAGAGAGAGAGAGAGAGATGAGAGAGAGAGGAGAGAAGAGAGAGAGCGAGAGAGGACATAGAGACAGGTAGAGAGAGACAGTAGAGAGAGAGAGGAGAGAGAGAGGGGCAGCAGGCATGCAGGCATGGGACGTACATGCGGTCCTGCTAGCCCCCCCCCCGCCCGCCAACGCGTGAAGCATAGTCCACCACAGTGACGCATAGTGCCCACAGTGCCGAACCAGGTGGGCTCTAGCCATCCGCCCCTATGGTCATCACACGCGTATGCGCTAGCATAATGTTTAGGGCAATATCCTGATGATGATTGGATATTCCAGACATGCCAAAATTTTTAGGGCAGCGGCGATGCACATTCGCATTTGTAGGCCAGTCAATCCTTCCCGGGTTATGTGTGTGGCACAGCGCGTACATGCTAAATAGTGTATCAAGTAGCAATATGTACAGTGGGCAGTTACTGTTATGTTATGTTAGCCAAACTATCTAGAGTTATGTAGAACTGGTTATACAGTATATCACGCACTAGTAGTAGTAGCAGTATGTACTGAAATTGAACTGTCTATTAATATCAAAGTATAGTAGCAGCTAGCTAAGACTAGCAAACGGTAAAATGTGCTATTCAGCATGAACTATGCATTGCATTGTGTGTAAGCAA
>NW_014578752.1:94230-96437 GCF_000485595.1 Priapulus caudatus
CCCCCAAATTTTTTTGGTTAAAACCTTAATTTGGAGAATAATTTTTTTTGTTTTTTTTAAATATCATACTTGAGCCAATTGTAACCGGCCGAAACAGCAGAGTAGACGGTCAATTCGGCCGGTGGCCGGTTCCTAATGAGAACACTGTACTCTGCTCGTAACTGCATATCACCGCCCAAGTACAGTTAAACTCATAATTAATGGGGGTCGTATGTCGAACAATGCTCAGTCATTACAACATCACTATCGCCGTGGTTCAACCCTACAGCATGAATGTTGAAAGAGGGTACTGTCCGTTTTACCTGTATTCTTTTGTCCGGGTATATTGTAACCTTATATAGTGGGTGTTAATATAATTTAAAGAACTCCACAGTTATCACAATTTATACAAATGCCATGGTGCAACTATATCGTAGATGTTGTAAGATTTTAATCTACCAGTTATACCTGTATTCGCTTGCCCACATACAGTTACAGTGGGTACCATATACCTGGCAATATACCCAGCAGGGCAGCAGCAGTGTACAGTGGTTAGGCGATGGGTGTCAGTGGATTTATGACAAGCAGTCATGGTTACTTACCCTTGCTTGCTCATTCTTAGTCTGGGACCCCTGTATACATAGTTCGCATACATGCTAATCTAGGAGTGGACCCCCTTGCTTAGTGTAGATAGTTGATACTCCATGGGGGGAAGTAGTTTTTGATCTCTCAATATTAAATCTAATCCCCTTGGGTTCTACAGTCACCACTTGTGCAAGGGTTTAGCTATTGAGTGACGTCTTACTAACAGAGACCACCTGGATTTACTGGGTACACACATTGGTGCATCGTCCTAGGATTGCTGAGCACAGCATATTATTCTCCTGATATTATTGCATTGCATTGCATAGTATATCAATTATGGCATTGCATAGCATAGAATTGCATCACATAGCATAGAATTGCATAGCATTTCAAAGTCTAGCATAGTATAACGTAGCATAGCATAGCTTAGCATTGAATAGCGTAGCATAGCATAGCATAGCATAGCATAGCATAGCATAGCATAGCATAGCATTGGATAGCTTAGCATAGCCTAGCATAGCATTGGTTAAACGTGTTGGCATTCCCCCGGTAACATGTCAGCCGTGTAGACTTTGGTACGTCTGCAAATTTACGTTCTGCGTCAACGTATACGTCTCCCTTACATTATAGTGACGCTAGTATCTAACGGGTGTGAGTAAAAGTAGGTGGTGGTGGTGGGGGGATAAGATGTTAGTGATTAAAATAAATGTGTGCAGGGTTGGCAACGAACCAGCCAATCAGCTAATTTTCACTCTAGTCTAAGGTAGTGACGTGTGCGTGTCTGCTGTTGCATTGCCTCGCACGATGCTACAGCCCCAGTGAAATTTCTCTCGGACACGCCCCTCTTCGTTTTAATCAAACTATTGTCATGCGTGTCAAACTATTCCCTTGCCTTTAAGCCTAAGGGGTGTATGTGTGATGTCAGTGACAGGGGCGTGGCGTGCCGCCGGCGGCAAGGGTAATTTATGCACGTGTGTACGAGCTCACTCATTCAGTTCTATGTGCGCGTGCAGTAGTACAGTAACTCTATATAGTACAGTCTGTTCTGCCAAACATACAATGCACGACCAGTGCAAAATGTACAGTATGCACAATGTGTATTAGCAGTGCAGCATGTAATGTGTGTATTGTTAGTAGTACAGCGTGTAAAATGTGTATTGTTAGTAGTACAGCATGTGTAATGTGTATTGTTAGTAGTATGTAGCATGTGACATGTGTAATGTGTATTTTTTGTAGTACAGCGTGTAAAATCTGTATTGTTAGTAGTACAGCATGTAATATGTGTATTGTTAGTAGTACAGCATGTGTAATGTGTATTATTAATTGTTAGTAGACAGCATGTTCAGTGTGTATTGTGAGTAGGTACGAGCGAAGTGTAAATGTGTATTAGTTAGATAGTACAGCATGTACAAATCTGGATTGTCCCCAGTATACAGCATGTGTACCAGTAGTATATATGATAAATGTGTATGGTTGAGACACCTTCAGCCAGATACTCAGCATGTGTTAATGTCTGATTGTCTAGTAGTAAGCATGTATAATGAATGTATTGTTAGTAGTACAGCATGGGACCGGTAGTCATATATGTAAAATGTGTTATTGTAGGCAGCTGCAGTATGTGAAGAATGCATGTATTTATTCCG
>NW_014578752.1:98405-100045 GCF_000485595.1 Priapulus caudatus
AGAGAGAGAGAGAGAGAGAGAGAGAGAGAGAGAGAGAGAGAGAGAGAGAGAGAGAGAGAGGCAGGCAGGCATGCAGGCATGGGGCGTACAGCGGTCCGCTAGCCCCCCCAACACTAAACATAGTCACCACAGTGACCACCAGGTGGCTCTGCCATCGCCCCTATGTGTCATCACACGCATATCCTAGCTATGTATAGCAATATTCCCTGATGATGATTGGAATTCCAGACATCCAAATTTTAGCACGCGATGCACATTCCAGTAGCCAGTCAATCCTTCCGGGTTATGTGTGTGCACGCCGTACAATCGCTAATAGTGTGTCAGTACAACATGTACAATGCAGTTACTGTTATGTTATGTAGTACTAACACTATATAGAGTATGTAGAACTGTTATACAGTATACACCACTAGTAGTAGTTGTACACTATTACAGTATGTACAGCTACTAAGACTACAGTATTTACTATCAGCATGAACTATGCATTGCATTGCGTATAACACTATGTATGACATAGTGTTAGTATTACATACTGTATATTACATAGTATGTAATATACACTAACCCTACAGTATCACATTGTGTGTTACTGTCACCATGAACTATCTATTATACAGTATGTCTTACTAGTAGTATGTACCAACACTTACAGCATGGACTATACATTATACAGTATGTAAAGTTAACTTACTAACACACAGTATGTACATTGTGTACTACAGCTGTGAGCTATCAGTTCTACAGTACATACAGTTACTAACACGACATAACAGAACTTTTATGCACAGCAGAACATACGGTAGTGTTAGAAACCTATAGTACAGTGTTAGTGTTAGAAACCTACAGTACAGTGTTAGAGTGTTCGAAACCTACAGTACGCACTGAGCTATCCTTACATTGATCAGCTACGAGAAACTACTCGAGCCAACGAGCCAACGCACCTCAGCTATGTTTATTGTAGTTGATTGTACGTGTGTGTGCGTGCGTGCGTGCATGTGTATGTGTGCGTGTGTGTGCGCGTGCGTGTGTGTGTATGTGCCTCGGCTGCGTTGATTGTCCGTGTGCGTGCGTGTGCGTGCGTGCGTGTAAGTGCACCCGCGGGGAGATCGCGCGCCCCCGCGCCGGCAAAACTCATTTCGACTCGTGAAACGCCATCGACAGCGCATGCCAGCAGACGAGATGGTGACGTTTGCCGGGATTCCGTAATTTCCCACCGGAGGCGGTAGCGAAAGTTTTTCGAGCGATGTATCTGCTGTCGACGCGTGCGCAACGAGGCGAGGGTGGAGGAGGAGGCGAAGGGAGGGAAGGGGGAGGGGGGGGGGGAAAGGGAGGGTGGAGGGGAGGGAAGGGGGAGGGGGAGGGGGAGGGAAAGGGAGGGCGGAGGGGGGAAGGAGGAGGTGAGAGGGACGAAGTTGGAGTGAGAGTAACACAGTTGTGTTGTAGTGTGCGACGGGAAGGGGACTGAGGGAGGGGTGGGGAGGTAATGGGGAGAGTTGGGCTGCAGGGAGTGTTGTTAGAGGGTTGTGTTTGGGGTTGTCGGAGGGTGGGCGGGATTGTGGAAGGGTTGGGTTGGAGGGGTGCGGCAGCAGTACCATCAGCAGTAGTAGCAGTAGCAGCAGCAGTACCATCAGCAGTAGTAG
>NW_014578752.1:103526-104679 GCF_000485595.1 Priapulus caudatus
GCTACAAAGCTGGTATAGCGCCATCTACGGTCACAAATTGTGATTCATTTTGGTTTGTAAATTATTATTGCGATATACAGATGGCAATCGTTTCTATAATGTACGTCGATGGTTGCTCAATTAAAACTGACTTCTTCTTACTCACTCATTTGTGTCATTTTTTGTGGTGAGCTACAGTCAGTGTCATTGACACTTTCATTTAATGATGGCCTGGCACTACTAAACTGTGCTGCATCTTATTTCGTATATCATGCTTGTATTGCTTGTATATTATGCTTGTATTGTATGTTTCGTATATTTCCCGCTGCACTATTGCAGCATTGCTAACTTGAGTTTTTCACTTCACAGTCTTACATTGCGTGCGTTTACTCCCCCTTCCCATAGGTCTATTACTCCTAAAGTTAGTGTGCTGCTATTATTTCGCATGTACGCTTGCCCGATGCACGCATCTTTCGCTGAGTTTAGACTCTTTACCCTGGCTAAACATCTACCTTGTGTGTTCATGACAAATACGTGGGTCCGCTGGTCGAGCGTTGCGATGCACTTATATTAAATGTTCGTTAAATTGTTACTTTTAGGGGTTTTTAACCGGATAATTTTTTTTAGTACCCGGGGCCCGTTGTCAGAAATAAAATTAAGTCCTAAGTTAACATTAGTCTTAACATTAGTTGTAACACGAACCCTTTCTCTTAGTCCAGGTATTTGCTGCGGTATGCGGCGATGAGAGACTTTATAATACTGTACAATGCTTCAGTCAATGGTCCGTGAGAATAATATTAAGACCAATTTTGCTTCTGACAACGGGACCCCAGGAGCATTTATTTTGTCAAAAATTAACTCGTTTGTGAATTCCGGGTGCAGTGGTTACCAGCCTGTCTGCCGCCATTTTCGTGGTGAAATTACTGAATGAGATAGACATTCGATGAAAAAAAAATCGTGGCCATTGTCGGGAAAAAGATACGGCGCAATTGTTGGAAAAAAGGACGCGGTGAATATCTCCTTTCACATCGTGGACTTTCACCTCCGTTGTGGATAGTGAATGAATGTGATAGTCAGACATAGATCTAGCCTATATGAGCCCCCTCCCATGTACAGTGGGTATGGTAGTGTAGCGGTCGGCTGTCCCCCGACCTATGATTTTTTTAGTGGGTAG
>NW_014578752.1:104689-105753 GCF_000485595.1 Priapulus caudatus
ATAATTTATGTTTTGTTTTAATCGGCCAATAAAATGTGTCGAGTAGAGGCGTTTTGGCGAGTCGGTCGGTAAATAAGGGGAAACAAGCAATATTTTATCTTAGGCCTGGTAGAGATTTGTCGTGAGTTCTATCTTACTGCAGCCTACACCCTCACGCCCTCACTACTAACCACACATACACGTACGTGCACTGTATATATAGATATATTTACAGAGGTTGCCCCCGCTGGATATATATAGGGATGATATATTATTTTACGGGGGTAGAAATTAACTTTTGAACAAGGGAGTCCAACAACAAGGAACAAACAAGGAAAAGGGGAGAACAAGGGGTGCCCTCAAAAATAGGGAGTTCAAATCTAATCAATAGTTCAAAACTAAAGATATTCACAATAACGCATGTGCTTATTTTGAAGATTCATGCGGTTGCACGTATGCCAAATTTGTTTTGAACATTTGCTGGAAAAATATGGTAATTCCGCGAGGTCGTGCTCTGGAACAAACTAGTTAGTATATAGCAGAATTTTCAGGGAGTCACACGGACTCCTGCATAATGTCAAATCAGGGAGTCCGACAGTAAATCAGGGAGTATTTGACTCCGGACTCGCGTTAATTTCGCACTCTCTTAGGCTCTATATACATAAATATATTGATATATAAACAAAACTAACTACAAGCTACCCTCGTGCATGTACCCCCCCCTCCCTACTGACCGCATAGCATACCCCATACCGCATATCTCATAGCGTCGGGACATCACCTCGGTGAGATAGGATCTTGCACTTTGAGTGTTTAACTATCAAGTCCTAGCTAACCGCACTGCACGCTTCACTGTGCACGCTACAACGCTGCTACACATAAAACGCTTTATACCACATTGCTCCGCGTACATGCCGTCAGCCGTCATGCCCTGTAGCACACACCCTATCCCCCCACCTCTATACACACGCACGCACGCACGTACACACACACGCGCAGGCACGCACGCACGTAGTCACGCTCCTGTACACTCGCTCGCACGCACACGCACACCCACACGTGCGCGCGCACACACACACACATGC
>NW_014578752.1:105763-107248 GCF_000485595.1 Priapulus caudatus
TACTTCTGTGTTGTTCTTCTAATTTTTACTTTTCTTCCGAGCCTTCCTAGTCTGTTGTTCTTCTAGTTTTCACCTCTCTGAGCCTTCCTAGTAGAAGGTACTTCTGTGTTGTTCTTCTAATTTTTACTTTCCTTCCGAGCCTTCATAGTCTGTTGTTCTTCTAGTTTTCACCTCTCTGAGCCTTCCTAGTAGAAGTTACTTCTGTGTTGTTCTTCTAATTTTCACCTTCCTTCCGAGCCTTCCTAGTCTGTTGTTCTTCTAGTTTTCACTTCTCTCTGAGCCTTCCTAGTAGAAGCTACTTCTAATGTGTTGTTCTAGTTTTCACCTTCCTTCCGAGCCTTCCTAGTCTGTTGTTCTTCTAGTTTTCACATTCTCTCTGAGCCTTCGTAGTAGAAGCTACTTCTAATGTGTTGTTCTAGTTCTCACCTTCCCTCTGAGCCTTCCTAGTCTGTTGTTCTTCTAATTTTTACCTTCTCCCTGAGCCTTCCTAGTCTGTTGTTCTTCTAATTTTTACCTTCTCTCTGAGCCTTCCTAGTAGAAGCTACTTCTCTGTTGTTCTAGTTTTTACTTCCCGTCTGAAAAACTCTGAAAGCCACCTAGTGCGTTTACTCGGATTATACCTACGGAAAATACACGGTTGACGTTGAACAAGTTGCGTTGACTTTTTGCAATCCCAGCTGCAGCACGGTCATGCTGTGTTTTCACAGCTTGATGTATACGTCTCTGAAATGATAGAGTTCACTTGTGTATCGGGGTCTATTACAACACGCATAACAGACTCCAATCGATACAACCCTTCACTCCGGGCCCTCCCCCCATTCCGGAGCCTCCCCCCATCCCTGGCCCTCCACCATCCCGGGCCCTCCCCCATTCCTGGCTCTCCCACATCCCTGGCTCTCCCCCATCCCTGGCCGTCCTCCATCCCGGACCCTCCCCCCATCCCGGACACCCCCCATCCCGGACCCTCCTCTATCCCGGACCCCCATCCCGAGCCCTCCGCCACCCCGAGCCCTCCTCCATCCCGGGCTCTCCCCTCCATCCCGGGCCCTCTCCCATCCTGAGCCCTCCCCCATCCCGGACCCTCCTCCATCCCGGGCCCTCCCCCATCCCGGCCCTTCTTCTATCCGTCTATAAACGACACAGCTTCTGAGATTTCTGGGTCAGAACCCCAGGTCCTATTTACGGAGAGTTGTTTGGATTTCTGCATTAAAATTTGTGTCGTTGGAACTTCTTGCTTTTTTTCAAACATTGTGCCTTGAGCAGCTATAATCTCATGTTTTTGAATCGTTCTGTCTCTCTCTGTGTTTGCAGACATACCGGATATTCCCGATAACATCAAGTACTGCAAGAATCTACAGATAGCCGAGTTCAGCAGCAACCCCCTGTCACGGTGAGTCTGTCTGTCTGTCTGTGTGTGTGTGCGTGTGTGTGTGTGTGTGTGTGTGTGTGTGTGTGTGTGCGTGCGCGTGTACGTGTGTGCGTGCG
>NW_014578752.1:110189-111931 GCF_000485595.1 Priapulus caudatus
GAGAGAGAGAGAGAGAGAGAGAGAGAGAGAGAGAGAGAGAGAGAGGGGGGGGGGAGAGAGAGGGGGGCCAGCACACGGATTACGCTCCTACTTGCCGAACAGATTTAAAATCCATTAGTAGCTTTTAATTAGGTGCTAGCACGTGCGCGAGGC
Organism: Priapulus caudatus; assembly: GCF_000485595.1. Lineage (NCBI taxonomy): Eukaryota > Metazoa > Priapulida > Priapulimorpha > Priapulimorphida > Priapulidae > Priapulus > Priapulus caudatus. The sequence goes on from NW_014578752.1 coordinate 110,343, forward strand.
TCTCGGGTCACTAGGGGGCGCCACGATCGCCACGGCGGCAGTCGCCATGCTAGCTGTAGAAGTCATGAGGCGGATATTGATTGTCACCGCGGCGACAATACGGGAGCGAGCTGGGGATGCCCAGCATCCCGCATCCGACGGACGGGAGGCTGAGGAAAAGTCGGCTGCGTGCGGTCCGCAGCTGCGATTGCATCGCTGGAAGCTGCAGGATTGATATTTTTGCCGCGAGGGCTTCGGGAAAACCCGCGAGGGAGCGAGGGATTCTGCGGTCCTGCATCCCGCTCGCTCGCTGGGAGGCTGCGGAGTCAGACGCGTGCGTGACGCAGCAACAGAGCTTTATCTGTACATAGCTGTTCCTTCCTCTGCATGCGTCAGCGGATGCTGTGCGTTCATCCTTCTACCGCGAAGGTTTCAGTAGAAGCTGCTAGAGAGCGAGGGATGCTGCGTCCCGCATCCCGCTCGCTCGCTGGGAGGCTGCGGAGTCAGTCAGGTGCAGTCCTTGTCTGTGCAGACTTCACGGGAAGCTGCAAGATTGTTATTTCTATCACGAAGCTTTCAGTAGAAGCTGCGAGAGAGCAAAAGGAGTGCGGTGTCCATCATAACACACGTGTCGTCTTCTATGATGACGATTATGACGCATTATGACGTATTATGACGATTATGACGCATTAGTTGATTCTGTGATGATTGTCGCTGCGGTTTCTCGTAACTCCCTTATCACTCGTTTTAACTTTTTAATTTATCTGTTGGGTATCTTACGCATATCTATCCTAATTGTGTTCCTGATTTATCCATACGTATCTGAGCTTCTGTATTCCTACCTATCTATACAGTATACTTGTTCATTTATTATGGTTATCTATTTGTCCATACTTATCTGAGCTTGTTTATTCGTGTTTATTTTTGCTGGTTCATTCTTCCATGTGATTTCTCTCGTCTGACTTGTGTACAGTACATGTACAGCTGCGGCACTGTAGTTTATTTCCATGTGCTCATCCGACATCCATGCTTGCTTATCCAAGCCTGCTTGTTTATGCTTATCTGTGCTTATGTGTGCTTAGTTAGCTTTTGTTACTGGCGCGTGACTCCTGCTCGCTCTCTCGCTTGCTCTCCTGCTCACTCTCTCGCGCGCTCTCTCGCTCACTCTCGCTCACTCTCTCTCTCGCTCTCTCACTCTCTCGCGCGCTCTCTCGCTCGCTCTCTCTCTCTTTTTCTGGCTCTCTCGCTCGCTCTCGCCCTCTCTCTCGCTCTCTCTCTCTCTCTCTCTCTCTTTCGCTCTCTCGCTCTCTCTCGCTTTCTCGCTCGCTCTCTCTCGCTCTCTCTCTCGCTCTCTCTCTCGCTCGCTCTCCCGCTCTCGCTCTCTCTCTCTCTCGCTCTCTTGCTTGCTCTCTCTCTTTTTTTCTGGCTCTCTTGCTTGCTCTCGCCCTCTCTCTCTCTCTCGCTCTCTCTCTCTCTCTCTCTTTCGCTCTCTCGCTGTCTATCGCTCGCTCTCTCGCTCTCTCGCTCTCGCTCTCTCTCTCTCTCTCTCTCTCTCTCTCTCGCTCGCTCGCTCGCTCGCTCTCTCTCGCTCTCTCTCTCTCTCTCTCTCG
>NW_014578752.1:112466-113354 GCF_000485595.1 Priapulus caudatus
CTCTCACTCTCTCGCGCGCTCTCTCGCGCTCTCTCTCGCTCTCTCGCTCTCGCTCTCGCTCTCTCGCTCTCGCTCTCTCGCGCGCTCTCCCGCTCTCGCTCTCTCGCGCTCTCTCTCTCGCTCTCTCTCGCTCTCTCGCGTACAGCACGTGGTTTAAGTGCACTTAAGTTTGCTGCTGCTGCTGCTGCTGTTAATAGCTTTTGGCTGCTGGCAGTACAAGGGTACATGTGCGTGCGTGCGTGCGTGCGTGCGTGCGTGCGTGCGTGCGTGCGTGCGAGGGAGGCAGACCGACGGACGGACAGACGGACGGACAGGCAGGCCGGCAGGCAGGCAGGCAGACAGGCAGGCCGGCAGGCAGGCAGGCAGGCAGGCAGGCAGGCAGACAGATTTGTTAAACCCTAACCTGCCTGCTCCGTGTACATGTTATAGCGCTGCCCTCCTAGTGTGAAGTGAAGACGTGTACATGTTAAACTCTAGTCCTGCCAGCTCCTACCCTCCTAGTGTGAATTGAAGACGTCTGTGTTCATGTTAAACTCTAGCCCTACCAACTCCTACCCTCCTAGTGTGAAGTGAAGGCGTCTGTGTACATGTTAAACTCTAGCCCTGCCAGCTCCTACCCTCCTAGTGTGAAGTGAAGACGTCTGTGTACATGTTAAACTCTAGCCCTGCCAGCTCCTACCCTCCTAGTGTGAAGTGAAGGCGTCTGTGTACATGTTAAACTCCGGGCCTGCCAGCTCTCGAGGACATAGCGGCAGTTATTGCTTCTCAGCTTGTTTAATTTGTCGTGGAATTTCATTAATTAAATTGCATTATGGCCGCCGAGCGAAGCGGCGAACATCTGTTGCCTGTCTGCTAGCATGTAGAATTCATCTCTCTCTCTCTCACTCT
>NW_014578752.1:115045-116583 GCF_000485595.1 Priapulus caudatus
GAGAGAGAGAGAGAGAGAGAGAGAGAGAGAGAGAGAGAGAGAGAGAGGGAGAGAGAGAGAGAGAGCCAACGGATAACAAATATGTAAGTGAGGATTATAGCTAGCTATTAGTGTTGCTGCTAATTAGAATTGCAGTGCACAATGGAGCAGCCCCCCACCACCATATCATCCTCAGCTGCTGCGCACTGGGCACACCTCCTCCCATCTCTCTCTCTCTCTCTCTNTCTCTCTCTCTCTTTCTCTCTGTCTCTCTCTCACTCTCTCTCTCTCTCTCTCTCTCTCGATCTCACTCAGCCAGCCTGCCTGCTGTGGAGAAAGCTGGGCTTCTCACACAGCGAAGGTTAAAGGAAGCCTGAAGGGATAATGAGCAGTGAGTCATAAATTACTCAGAAAAACAAGTCTCCCAAAATTGTCTCGCAAATAAACCTTTTGTGTGAATTTTTTGTGGGGTCAAACCATATATTGACCCGACTACTCCGCCACTGCAGCATCCACGTCCGCCACATCCCTTGCGCGCGCGCTGCCGCGTCGGAGGACGCCGCGAAGCTCGAGATGCGGGAGAGTTTGGCTTCGTTGCCGTCTTCCTCTGCTGCCGCATCGCGGATGCTGCGGAGCTCGAGATGCGGGCGTCGCTGTCGTCGTTGTCGCCGCGACGACGCTCGCGCGGTGTCGCCGAGACTATCCGGTGAGATTATTGTCGATCGTTTATCTTCGCTGGAGCCTGCGGCGCGGCTTTGCGGCATCCGCTGTCGCCGCGGCGACGATCCATTAGAGGGCGCCAGCGTTGCAGTGTGACGGGAGACACGCTGATTGTGATTGCAGACGACGATGATGATGACTCACGCGCGTAATGACAGCGGCGGTGACATCCGTAATCAACGAGGACACCTGTGGTGTCACCTGTAATGTTTGCGATACCTGTGATTAATGATGACGTCGGTGACATAAGCGTTGACACCTGTGGTGATATAAGCGTTGACACATGTAGTTACACCTGTAATGTTTGAGATACCTGTAATCAACGACGACGTTGGTGACATGAGCGTTGACACCGGTGGTGACACCTGTAATGTTTGCGATACCTGTAATCAACGATGACGTTGGTGACATGAGCGTTGACACCGGTGGTGATGCTGTTGGTGACACCTGTGAATGATGACACTTGTGTACATAATCAATGACACCGATGATGACACTGATATATTTTTATATGATGATGTTTTATGACACTGTCTGTGAAGACCTGCGGTGATCGGCTGTGACAACTGCAATGACACGTGTTTAGTGATGCGTGTTGACACCGCTTGCTGTGACAACTGTAATGACACGCATTGACACCGGCGGCGGCGCCAGCGATTGCTCCCCTACCGTGACACCTGTGATTGCAGTGGTGACGCTAGCGGTGACGCTTGGGATGACACCCTGACTACTGTTGTATCGTGACAGTGGCAGCGTCAGTGACAGTGACAGTGACTGCGCCAGTGACAGTGACAGTGACAGTGACAGTGACAGTGACAGTGACAGTGACAGTGACAGTG
>NW_014578752.1:117221-117804 GCF_000485595.1 Priapulus caudatus
GTTCATTTGTGTGTTTACGCGTTCCTTCGTTCGCTCACTCGTTCATTTGTGTGTTTAGGCGTTCCTTCGTTCGCTCACTCGTTCATTTGTGTGTTTAGGCGTTCCTTCGTTCGCTCACTCGTTCATTTGTGTGTTTAGGCGTTCCTTCGTTCGTTCACTCGTTCATTTGTGTGTTTAGGCGTTTGTTCGATCGTTCGTTTATTGGCGTGCGCTGGAATTCTGTGAACGAATGTCTGCAGGCTGTGAGAAACACACGCAGACAGCTCTCGCTGCAATTTTACAGCCATGTTCGAGATTTACTTGTTATTGCATTCCATTTGACATTTACTGTCCGCCGAGCCAATCACTGCTGCTGCTGCTGCTGCTGCTGCTGTTGTTGTTGCTGATGCTGCTGCTGCTGCTGCTGTTGTTGCTGATGCTGCTGCTGCTGCTGCTGCTGTTGTTGTTGCTGATGCTGCTGCGGCTGCTGCTGCGGCTGCTGCTGCTGTTGTTGCTGATGCTGCTTCTGCTTTTTTGTCCTTCTCTCTCTCTCTGTCTCTCTCTGTATCTCTTTCTCTCTCTCTCACTTTGTCTGTCTGTGTGG
>NW_014578752.1:122067-122436 GCF_000485595.1 Priapulus caudatus
TCCCCTTCCCCTCCCCCTCCCTCCGGAACCCACCCTGTTAGCAACAACATCCGTATCCTTGCAGGATAAACACACTCCCCCGCCTCTCCCTGTCAGTAACAACACCGCACGCCCCCTGACGGCAACAACAGCTAAACACGCCCCTTGTTGGCGCAACAGCATTAGAATCACCCCAGTGGCTTCTTCTAATTTTGCTAATTGTGTTGTTTTTACGACATTCGCTGATTTTATAACCGTGCCGTACATCCCTGGCATGTAGCTTCAGCTGTACGATGGCGGGGCTGAGGTGTAGAGTTTTATGTTTACATATGTATGATTATATAATATATACATATATATACATGTATATAGCTATATGTATATATATAT
>NW_014578753.1:0-28727 GCF_000485595.1 Priapulus caudatus
GAAACGCAGTCGTGTGCTCGTCTCGACCATACAAAAGTTTGTCCTTGCTGAGTGAGAATGGTCACATGTGTGCGGCAATATCAGCATGCCCTTAAGTAAACTTAGCGATAATAATTGCGCTGATCCTAAAAACTGTCCGGAAGCTAGATAGGCGTGGTTGGCGCAGGGGCCCAATTTGCACCGCCAGAGATCTTCTCTGGTCGGGGCGGACGCCGGCCTGGGGTTATAACGTTCGTCCCAGGTGTTAATTGACTGGCCGTACAAAGACGCACATTTACTGGGGCGCATCTGAGGTTGGACCGCGTGAATCTGGCAAAAACCTCGGCCTAAGTCGGACCATGTGAGTTTCAAAGTCCGGAGAGTAAATGCACCACGCGTCGATATAAAGCCAGTGACATTTGTGACGGAGCTCCTTAGCAGGACGTAACTCCGAGGAGTACGCCTGAAAGGGTGCGCGGTGGCATTCTTTTGGGCCATATGGTGTCCTAAAGTATTACATACAACTCGCAGCAGAGGAGATGACAAAAACAAGTTTTCGAGATATCCCTTCCTCTGGCCATGGGCGATTTGATATGTATAGCCACTTTTAAGGTCGAGTGGCGTAAAAATGTAGGCCTGACTTGTTTGTAGACATCCTCGATAACTGGTAAGGATAGGTGTCTCCCCACTGTGACCGAGTTTTAACCGTCGGATAGTCGAACACATGCGAATACGCTCGCCAGTCTTTTTTCTTAACCAAGGGAGTACGCCAGATGAACCAAGTTGACAGTAGACGGGTCGGCGAATTATCCCATTCCTAACAGCTTTGTCGCACGGGTTGCTGGCGACGATGCATCTTGTTTGGCTCTGGAGCTCTACGATAGCGGTCGCGTTTTGAATGCATGGGAATTCACCAGTATTTTATCTGAAATTCACAGAGCGTGCGTACACCCTAGCATGAGCGGTCTGTATTCGCAAAGTGAGTCGTCATGCGGCCAAAAGAAATTTGAGAAGCATGTGCCCCTGGCCGGGGGAATCTTTAATGTGGTCTAGCGCAGTGAGATTATACTCGAATAGCGCGGGGGGCATTAATCGGCGTGATTGCCGTGGTAAAGTCGCTAGGGTGGACGCAATGACCTGCTAATGTGGGTGAGGGTCGGTGTGTTCGATATTATAGGCAACTACAGCATATTCATGAGTCATCGAGATAGGCTCTGATCTGAGGCGATATGTCGAACGCAGCAAAGAATTCAGTGTGCCTTCGATGTGACTTCGATTATGAGGAGGCAGCTACGCATAAGGTGGGTTGCTAGCGGAAACAACTTAAAGGCCGGGAGATCTCGCTGAACAAAGAAAGCGTACCCGGCGAAAATGGCGCGGACGCGACAGTAGCAATGATTGGCCAGAATGAGGGGGGCAAGACAGTTGAACCGGTCCATGAATATGGCAAGTTTGAGGGTGCGGAAAGACTTAATCGCTGTACCTTGAGCGACAGTTTTCAAAAGGCGACCCAGCACTATTGGCCTAGTGCAGCACAAACCGCGGTACAATCGATGGTGACTCTATTAGCCCGAAGAGAATCGTCGGCTTTCCTATTATTGACCTGCTGCTTTAAATTCGAACTACGTAGCATCTATGGGAGGTGGCTGATACCGTCCTAGCTAAATGCCGCAGAGTGGCGGTCGCCTGCAAGGTGCAGTCTATCGCCGTGTGACGGAAAGAAGCGTGGGCATCCATTGCTGCAAGACGGCATTGAAATTTGCACGTCGCGCGTATTGTGCGAGACGGATAGGCGGAGGGCCCATGCAGCATATCTAAGTTGTAACAATCGCTAGCCGCTGTCAATGAGTCGCGAGAACAAAAAGTAGCAATTGTGACACTGCACGGTTGGTGGCCGGAGACCCAGCGATTCGGGATCCGCTCACAGCAGACTACACTATGCTTGCTTACAAGTGTGGGGATACGGCCGGTCGCGATTGCGTCGCGAGGCGCGGCCGCCGAAAATCCATTCAAATGATTGCGAAGAGGGCAACACACACACACACTCCAACGACGGCGCTAAGTGACCTGGTTCGCCACACGCAAAACAACGAAGTGTCCGTTGTTGTTGCGTAGGGCGCCGTCGGCCGAAGGATTGAAGATGGCGCACGTTGGCGCGAAGCGATGGCCGATAAGACCTGATTCCGAACGGGTGGACGTTGATCGCGCTCCATGCGTGAGGGGGGTTGCCATCGTGGCGCGGAACGTAGGCAAGCTCTCAAGAGAGGGCGCGCGGGAAGCCTATTGGTAAACGTGTTTGGCGGGCGGTGGGCCGCCGTGTCGCGTGTCTCGGGTGTCTCATGCGGTCATGGCTGCCGACACCCTTGACAGCGACCTTGAGTAACTGAGGTGGCGCAAACTGCGCAACCCTCTCTAATGACATCCGATGGCGGGCGTCGCATCGCGTCAACGTCCAGTAGCGTTCCGTCGTGTATTAGGTGGTCAGTGAACGCGTTCTATCGCCGACGGTTGTGTCGCCGTGCCACTAGAATGACTCTAGTACGTGTGCAGTCCGCCGCCAAGACGATACGTGCGTCGGCTTAGGCGTTGAGAGTGAGGCGATGAGCAGCAATCGCGATGTGTATGCATAACCGATCTCAAACCATCCAAAAAAAATATCGACGATGACGGCTCGAGTCTAGTGTCGATAGTAGCGGCTGGAATCGCTCGCCAATGCCGAGAGGCAGCAGCCCTGTCGCCATATGGGCGAATGTTCGCCATTATACTTGCTGGAAATTTTTAGCAGCGCGTTTCCTGGCGCATCGACCTCTCTGAGGCGCGATCGCGGACTAGGCTATAGTTTGACAGCCTGTTCGGTAATCTCGTTCCCACAAGCAGTAGACGTGGACCTTCGACTCAAGAAGGAGGCGGCGAGAATAACTCCAGGCATGACCATGACCTCCAAGGCGTCGACAGTCCAAAAATCGCGTAACGAATCGGACTAGCGTCGCAGACACCAATTCCAACTGTCTCAATCTAAGCGAGACTACAGGCAAGTCTCGTCGTATGTTAATCGGACAGTGTAGCGCGTTATCGCCAGTACAATCGGCGGGACGGAAAGTCCGAGCTTCCGCGACTACGTAACCCGATGCTGTATATGTAGCTGCTGCCGATTCAACCGTATCTGGCCGCGTCAACGATTCGCTATAATAAGCGTGGGGGCCAAATCGGCTATGCTCGTACTTGATGAGGTGCGGGCGGTGGTAGTCATAAGAAACCGCGGAGTTAAGAGCTCGTCCCCGACATGATCACAGTGTGCCGTTAAACGGCAGGACACCCAAGCGCTGCGTTCGCGTCCGCGCACCACAGCGCTCGCGATTATCAGAGCGGCCCGCACGACACCGACCGCGTCCACTGCCGTCACGGACGCCTCGTTGACTACTACTGATACACGCAGGTACTGTAGTGTATACGATGAGTGATCGTAACTGCTGATTACCCGAGGTCCTAAGCGCATATGGGACGGAGGAGGGGCGACGGAGGATGTGGAGGATGGTTACTGAACGTCTTGCCTAGGCACGTTCCTCGGTATCTGTTGCGACCCATTCTGACGTTCGTACCCGACGCGCCGCTAAGGCATGGAAAGGGTCTGGACAGTATATGGATTGAGATAATCAACAGTCGAACTATTCACTCTCAGCGTGTAAACACCCAGCTAATACTCATTCTTCGTTAAATAGTACCAGTCACTCCTCTCCCTCTCATGCATACAGTACACAGCTAGTGAGTGCAGTACTTAGCTACACTAACCTTATATTCTCGGGTATAAGTCTAACAATCGGCACAGCGTGTGCTTCTCAGCTACTTCTCAGCCGTGGACGTCTTGTCAGCTCGCTCTCGTGCGTGTAATCCGGCTGATTCGTCAGTCAGAATCAGTAGACGCTGAAGTAGACAGCTCGCCCTATGGCATTCGATGCGCTTTATGGCCGAGGGGTGAATCAAGCCTGTCCGAGCCTCCTGTTGAGCTTGTCCTGCCCGGTCCGTCGACGTCGTTCAGCTTACCCAAGGGCGCTTCGCTTCTATCTTGTCCTGCCCAGCACTCACGTGTATCAGTAGATCGCCTCGTCTCTACCCCAGATCCTTTCCTCGCATCCAATCCTATATTCTATTCTCGCTACGTCTTTTAGTTTTATCTAAACCGCTTCTATGTCTTCCCTTGGTCCCCTCTCTGTTGCTGTCACGGGTCTCATGCTTGTTATAACCCTGTTCTATGGGGTCCTCGGATGAGTGGCGCTGTATTGTGTAATGCAACAACATCTCGCAGTTATGACCACTTGAAATTAAGTCATTCGTTCCTATCTTCCTTAGTCCTCCGCCTGTATTGGCACTTAAGAACGCGCTAGATCTTCTTTCTTTTTTATTCTCTTCGGCCTTGTGATACGCCGTTACGAGGATCTTGGTTCTTCATCTCATGTGGCTCGTCTCCGCTCCCTAACCGTTCCTGGTTTCCTTACGTTTTCTGTTCGTGCCGCCTCGTGCCGCCGGTCTGCCTTCGAGTCTCGCGATCGTCTTGCCCTTCCTCTCCGCTGCTGCGCGCGATCATAACCGCTTCCCTTCGGCTCTCCCTCGCTCTTGCCTGGTGTGTTCTCTATACCCACAGCGGCCTGACCTTGCTCGCGCTCCTGTCCTTCCCGCGCTCCTGCGGTCGCTGCGTCTCCGTACTGTGCCCATACTTTTGTTGCACTCAATCCCCCTCGGGAATCATGTGTGTTTGCTTAGTGCCCCGCGTCTATTTTTGGGTGTCCAACAGTTCCTCCATATTTATCTAACGATTAAGGTCACTCCACCTCCGGTCATACCCTCTTCACGGACGTCACAGGCAATTCATAAGCGTTAACGGTCACTAAACCCCGGTCTCCACCATCAGGCGTCAACAAACCAATACAAAACCGTATTAAGGTCACTAGACCGCCGGCTTACACGCGCAGGCATTGTACCATGCCTTCGTGACTGTGAAGCCGTGCCCCAATTGCGTCCCTCATGTGTGACGCACTAATATTCCAGATATGAAAGCAATACCGCTGCCCCTCTAATTGGACCCTCACGTGTAGCGCACAGTACTGCCAGGATATGAAGCGAATTTGAAGCCGCCACTCTAATTGGCCGTCCCTCATGGTGCCGCGCCAACATTCCAGATATTCAAACGCGTCAGGCGCAATACCTGGATGCGGATGGCGTCGCCACACCATCGGGCCCATATCGGCTGCGCCTCACAATATCGCGCTGATGAATATCCTTCATACGCTATGCGCCTACACCTAATTAGGCCGCCATATTAGCAGGGCATATTGCGCCGTAATATCTATGCGCTATGCCCGCCACACTTAATTAGGCCCGTATAGGCAGGGGCATATTGCCGCGTTGAATATCTATGCGCTATTACCTCCGTACTGCGCTCGGCAGGGGGGTGGAATTAGTCGAGCATCTATTAGCCTGTAACGCTTGTGCACGTTACATATGTGGGCTGCGTGTGGTGCACGCCACATGTACGTTCACGCGCATGCACGCAGCACACGCATGCACACATTCACGCCGTAACGTGCCACTACGCTCCACGTCCACCACGCACGCCACAACCGCCCAGCCAACACACCACGACGCACATGCGCGCCACACACACACACACTACACACACTAACACACACCCGAACACATTTCACACACACTCATACCACTTAATTCACACTCACACACACACCACGCGCGCGCGCGACGCACACAACACACACTACACGCGCGCGCCCACAACACACCACACACACACACACACACACACACACACCCACGACACACACACACACACACACACACACAGGCACACACACGTACACACACGCCGCACACACACACATACACACACACACACACATCACCACATCACACGCAGATACATTAGCACAACTTTTACAGCATTACATACTCGTTTACAGTTTTACATGCCAAATCTCTGTTGTATGTTGCTACCAGCGATTATCGCTACACACTCGTGCTTCGCGAGTGTGAATGACGATTCTGAACACTCCTAATGGAGCGTGAGCCATACGCATTGAGTCAAGTGTTTTTGGGTACGGTGCAAATTACTGTGCATCGATGTGCCACATGCTATCGGAACTCGTTTTCTTCGTTTTCGGAAACGTACTAATACATAATTACTCGCAACACGCGTAGGACTACGTAAATCGGTGCATAGTACAATTCATTGCATTCATGGTTAATAGTTACACAAACCTTTGTCATACTCTCAGTGAGGTTTGAACAAAATTATTTTCCAATAACACGCCACGATAACAGCCAAGCGTTTTTAATTACAAAAAGCTCTTATTTCATGGTTAGATTGTGCGAATTTTGTATTTTTTATGCCGGTTTTTATACACCAGTGTAGAGCGCTCCGCTAAGATCTTAGCACTGCTAAGGAGCTCGCCGCTTAACAGTTGTTCCGCTAAAGTGCGGTAAAAAGCGAGCGACTTTAGCGAACGGAGATTCGTGAAACGCGTCCTCCGCTATTTAGCGGACAACTCGGGAGTTAGCGGAGGAGATAGCGGAAAATATAGCGAACGGAGCTTCGTGAAACGCGCCCCTGATAACAGCAGGCGACTGCTAGCTTCCTGCTAAAACTCCCCGTATGCAGACCACCAACCGGTTTTATGAGGGCTGCATTATAGCAGCCCTGATAACAGCGGGCGACTGCTAACTTCCTGCTAAAACTCCCCCTATGCAAATCACCAACAGGGTTTTATGAGGGCTGCATTATAGCAGCCCTGATAACATCGCGCGACTGCTAACTTCCTGCTAAAACAGACTGTTTCCTTGCCCCATGCAGTCACAAGATCAACGTTAAAAATGCTTGCTATGGAAACGATAAACAGCACGCGTAAAAAACTTTATTGATTTTAAAAGCATATTTGTTTATAACCGCGAGAATATTGTGTACGATAAGTTGCTGAACTTGCATGAATTAAGTGGCAAAAGTGAGAACTGAAACGTAATTTACAGTACGTACTATAAAAGCTCATATAAACCTCCTACATCTTCGTACTGCATATTTTTCTTACAGTTCATGGCCAAGTTGAGCACGCACACACACGCACACAAATGTATAGTACTGTATACTATAAACATACTTCTTTGAATACGTTGAGTTCAACCAGCAAGAATGCCATACTGATCACATATCTGTTTTTGTTTTCACGTGATGTATGTCCATCTGTATGTGTAGTCTATCTCTCAGTTTGTCCTTATTGGTGACAAGTACTTCCAGAATCAGGTTTATTGTTAGGTTCGAGTCATGTGGATACTGGTTGACATCGATGAAGACATGGAGCCTAATACCTCCTTCAGTGTTTGCGTGGAACAGGCATCCTTACTTTGTAAAAACGAAATACATAGTATTATTATCTAGTAATACAAGGTTACGTTTGTAGCTACGCATGGTCTGTATGAAACTCTTAAGCCTTGTCTATACGAAGTTTTTCTTATCCCGGGTTACACAGTCTCGGGTTAGCTTAATCCTAGTTAAGACATGCGCAGCGTCTATACGAGCACCACCCGCTCAATGCTTGAGCGGTTCTGACACGTAAGTATCGCATTGTATATACGCATCGATGTAAATACGCAGTTACTATTGCCGCATATCGCAGGGTTAAGGAACTATGCGCTATCTCAGGTTAACACCGTCTGTAGCGACGCTATTCCGAGACAGATCTTAACTCGGGTTAGCTTAGCCCCCCTCACATCACGAGGTTAAACTAACCCGGGTTAAGGCTTAACCGTGGCTCTCTTAACCTGAGATTAGCACGCGTGTAAATGCTTATACCGCGATAAAAATCCTCGTATAGACGAGACTTTACATCATCTACACGAAGAAATTTGTCTCGGCTTAAGCGTCTTGTTACATCGTCTACACGAGGAAATTTGTCTCGGCTTAAGCGTCTTATTACATCGTCTACACGAGGAAATTTGTCTCGGCTTAAGCGTCTATACGAGGTCTTAACTCGGGTTAAGCTAACCCAGGTTAAGCTAACCCGGGTTAAGCTTTAATCCGAGTTAGCTTCACCCCGCTCGATAAGGGGGTTATGCTAACCCGAGATAAGACTCGGGTAGACGCGCGCGAAATCGTTAACTCGAGTTAAGCGGTAGTCGCATACCGCAGTCAACACCGCCTCCCGCTAGCTGCCGTTAACTTAACTCGGGTCAAGACAAACTCCGTGTAGACGAGGCTTCTATATATTTCGTACCTGTCAAATGTGTGCCCAGTTTGTATAAATTGCTGGTGACTTTGTCATCTTGTGCAAAGTGTGGAATGTCCGTTTTTGATTGGTCCATTCCATCAATAATTAGGCAGTTTTAATCTGAATCATTTTGCCTTGCGCTGCTCCTTGCTCGATGATAGTATTTTCTCATCCAGCTAAAACAAATTTTTACTAGGTTTATTGTTGGAATACATTATGCATATATACCGATCACTAGATGCACACTTAGAATTATTTTTTGCAGAATAATAAAATTGTATGCTGTACGTGTGTCACTGTTGCATATCAACAGACATTTACAATATAGCAAATGGCCTGCGCGTAACGAGTTCTTTTGTTGTGAAACAAGTTTGGTATCTAAACGTTGCTGCTGCGTTCCGCTGCTGCACCCTTAAACTTGACGTACGTCGTCTATATGCGTGGATACGCTATTTTTAAACGTGCGTTCACGCAATACAAATAATATTAGGGCAAGCCAGTCGAGGCTACCAGCCAAAATTGAAACTAGGTAGCAATTAAGCTTAGAGATAGTGAATATGGGGATTAAGTTATCCAATAACCTAGAGAACTGTGTTTTCTATAGCTACTCATGTAATGAAATAAACGTACCATAAATATCATATAGCACATCATGTTATATGATATCTATGTAAACGTACACTGGGCCGTTCGTTACGCCAGAAATGCATGGCAGATTTCCGTTTTGTACTCCGCGTACAGACTGCATTTGATATTGTATTAAAGTAGCGCGCGCCAAATTTTCGCAGTGTATACACGTTATTCCGCTCTCTCTATGCAGTCTGTACGCTACGAGTTGGCGCGCGCCAGTTTAATACCATATCTAATTTTGCAGTCAGGTGTTATAGGTAGTGTTTCTTAATTGCCAATGACTCAGTTCTACATGTGAGATTGAGAAAGTGCAACAGTGTTAGTGCAGCAGTAAAGATACTATTTACTGTTTGCACGTTTTGACTCAAAAACAAACTGACTCAAAAGCAAATCTGCTTTTAAATGTATACCCAATCCCACGTATACTTTCAGTAGATCTACATGTACCGGTATTCTAGCAAGGAGGGTGCGAAGTGAGCGACAGGTCCACTATAGTCAAGTTTATATTTACTTACTCCACTTGAAGCTTGTGTTGAGCTATTACTTCACCAAATGCTTGTCTCTGGTGCGTTGTGGCAGATGCTTGACAGTCAACCTTCAACTTCACGCAGGTATTGCATACAGCAAAAGTTGATGGCTGAAATAATAGACATTGAAAAAAAGAGTATGTAGATTGTAGATTAATCACACTAAATACCGTAACACAAAGCTATCAACATACCATAAGCTTTGACGATAAATTGGTATCAGCTTTAGATCAGCTTAGAAAGACTAGAAAGTTTTGATTACCTTGCCAATCTTATACTGGGGAAAGTCTTTTTCCATATATCTCTAGCAGATATTCATATGCGATGTGGTCCTTGATATTCTTCTGTTCCATCTCATCTTTGTACTTCTTCCACAAGCTCAGTTTTGTATAGCAGTAAGGCAGATAAATAGTATCATCATTTGGCATGTAATCACCCATCCTTTTAAAAGTTTTTGCCATCCACGCATTTGCTTTTGTTGTTTTCCTTCTGCATTTTCCCTTGCCAACGTTTTCATGAATTACGGTGACTAGTGGTGTGTCATTTCTTACCCTCCTCAAGCAGTCATCGTATCTGTGACTTTAAACGCTGTGACTTTAAATGCTGTGCTTTAATGCTGTGCTTTTAAGCTTAAATGCTGTGCTTTAATGCTGCGCTTTAAATGCTTTAGACGCGTGACTTTAAATGCTGTGCTTTTCGCAAAAAGCATGCGAACATAGTTTCTTGGCACACAGACAGAGTTGTGTGTTTAGAACCGGCTTGTCTAATTTCCAGTCATATGCTGCATTTGAGCAATCCTTTATAACAGTCACCAAGTGCTGTAACTGAGCTGCTTCAGAGTTATAGTGGACAGAAAGAGCTGCTTGAGAGAAAGCTGCATGATCATTATACGCTAGAATAGTCAGCAGTTCTGACCGTTATGTGTTCATGCGCATTCTTGTACGCACCAGTTACAATAATACCTAACCAGTAAATAACCATGCAGTTCTAGATCTATTGTTTGACGGCCAGTTTCGCCCCCGCTATTTACGGGTTCTATGTAGCATCACAGGCACAATCTATTCAGTCAAGTTTTGAAAGCATTGTTTAAACAGCGATCATTACCAGGCTGCTGACGCAGCCGATTCGGGTCATTCTCGCACCTGCAACAACTACTAGTGTAACGGGATTGCCGTTTCCGCTATTCACGAAGTGTGGAATGTTAGATGAGCTTTGTTTTTCTAAGTGGGTTGAATAAATCAAACAATGTCCGCCTTAATCCTTCCTTTTGAGACGAGCAAATTATCAAGCAACATCGGCAATTCTCTGTAGTTTTTTCCGGGGTGAAAGATGTACAATGGTTCACACGAAATCGGCTGCCTTATAATCCTTCTGCATAAGTAAAAATTGAATGGAAAGTTAGGCAAGCGAATATCACACCTAACAGGTGCGTTTTGCTAGGTAAAAATTGCTAAGATGCGTAGATCTGCATAAAAGGCTAGCCTGGAGATTGATCACAAACATTCAAAATGACGCAGCCAAAGAAGTGGTACATGGAAGAGGAGGAACGCACAGGGAAACTGTTCATATGGCTACAGCACGCAGATAATAACGGTAAACGTGTTTACAAACGAATTGTCTAATTGTCAAACGATCGCGACTTCCTCTGCGACCACACAGCTGTCTAAATTTTCCAGGCGGGAGGGGGGCATGATCCCGAACCACTCTAGCGCCGCATGCCTTCGGCACGCCTTCACTCAAATATCGTCCCCGTCTCCTAAAAGCTAGATCTATCCCTGTATAATTATATCAGGAGTGAATAGTAGAGTCTATTATTATTATTATTATTTTTATATCTCTATTATTCACTCCTGATTATATCCATCAAGAAGAAAGATATGTTAAGTCTCAGTTTGTCTGGTTTTAACAATGACATTTTCATTATTATTAACTTATGTATGTAAAATAGTTTTGCATGTGCCTGTTTTAGGACTAGCACACCGGTGTATAAACGAAAAAAGGGAGCCGTCCAGAATCTGATGTGACAGTTGTCCCAGTCATCAAAAAGAGGAAACGACTTGTGCCAAAGGAATTGATCCAAACACATATCATCCAGAAATCAGTTAGAAGCAAACTTATAGGTAGAGAAATTATTAGTGCGTGTGTATAATTCAGAGACTAGTCGTCACGTTACATATGAGTTGTTAAGTCATTCTAACATTTAATTACTGATTTCAAATGTGTGATGTTTGTAATTCATGTAGCATTGTTGAATCATTGCATTAGTTAGGTGTCTTTTCTATTCCAAGGTACATTTAAAGGCCTTCTTTAGTGATATCTCTAAACTGTCAAATTTTTACAATTATTTGAAGCTAGTATCAACACGTAAATAACGAAAGCATTCGTATATTTTTTGGTTGCCTCTGTGATATTTAAAACACGTCTTGATGTTGGGTCTATGAATGTTGAAAATCATTTATTCTGCCAAACCGGCCACCAGGTGGGAAAACGGCCTGTGACGTCAGGCTAGGTTCTCCCCGCGTTGCGCCGCACACAAAGCCTGCATCAGTGCATGAGCACAAAGCTATCCTCGGCTGTAACTTATATTGGGCATAAACATCCAACTGCCATATTAATCATCATGAGCATGATATATATATATATATACATATATGCATTGTAGACTTTACTACCGGATTAAACCACATTAATACTCAGACAATAAAATCGGTTCCACCATATTTCCATATGGCTTTACTCAGCTCATTGCCATCTGCAGTGAACAATGTATACGCAATACGTTTTTGTTCTACTTCTGTTGTTGGCGACCCGGTTAGTTTCAGTTACAGCTGACCTCAGGGTTAAACACTACATGATATATGATTATTAACTCGTACTGTATACACTGAGTTTCTTACGATACAAGTACTAAATGCACATTACACGTGAAATAACATTGTTACTATTATCATGTGCATAAATTCTACGTATTAAGTCCTGTCATAATTTCCACTACCGGTACGCTAAAACATTTACTATTGACTATTGTCAGCTTTGCTTTTCTTTAGTCAGGCCTACTGTACTGTAGTACTGAGGACCTCTTTAGAAAATTAGACAGTACTTGTAGAATGGGAAATCGACAGTTGCATTATCTGTTGGAAAAACTTAGCTATTTAGCTATTTAGCTTGCTACCGAAACAAAACATTTCATTATGTCAGGAGCGTATAATGTCAGTATACGCTCCTGATTATGTACACCTAGTACCTACAATGAAATACTGAGCTAAACTCACCATTCAGCAGTCTTCCTCTGCTGGTCGACGTTGCCTTGAACATTGGCAACGAACATGAACAAGGCATCACACGTTTCCTTGGCACGGTTGCCTTAAACTATGCCTGGGTAATCGTATGCTCCAAGAAACGTATTGCGAGGATTAGAATATCATTCCGTCCGTTGTATAAAACAAAATCGTCTGCACAGCCTGGTCGGCTAGCGTTAATCGTTGGCCAACGTTCAAACATGTACGCAGCTGCATGGAATACAACTATCTCAACATGTTCAATTCATTGTCTATGTCTACTTCATTTCATTTTATCAATGCTGATGACTGCTCATCCGTATCGTACGAAACTGATATTAGTCTAGAGCGACTCTGAATCGGTGTCACATTGTACATTGTACAGGCTCCATTGTACCACGCTTGGCAACAGGTAAACAAGCGAGAGCTAGTGCTAGCCTGACGTCACCTACGTCATGCGCCAAAGTAGGTGGCGCCTTTGCGTTCCGCAAATCTTAACATTGTGTTCATCAAAAATGCTTTGTTCTCAATACACCCGAAAACCATTCAACCTGTAAATTTCTTAGTAGTTGTACAAAACATAGTTAATTTGATATATGTAACTATTTTTCATCACTAAAGGAGGCCTTTAAGATCAGTATTATTGCACTGAAGCTACAGAGGCAGTTGAGAAACATAGATGACGTGTTCCTGACGAGGCTAAAGGCTGACATGCAAGAGTTTCCAGATGAAGCATATCAGCCACTTGTAGCAACAGTTTCAGTATCGAACACTGAATTTAATGCTGCAGTTGTAAGTTACATGCATAGTTTTTAAGTGACCTCGCTGAATTACCGAGTGAAAGATAGCTTTATCTTGCCAGAGTTTAATAGTAGCAGTTAATATCAGCTAGCTGGCTGGCTAGAGCGGTGTGTGTGCGCGTGTGCGTGCGTGCGTGCGTGCGTGCGTGCGTGCGTGCGTGTGTGTGTGTGCATGCGAGTGTGTTTGCTATGCTATACCACTGCTGTGATCTACTCCAATCAGACATGTGAGTTTAGGTAACACGTTTGTCGCAACAAAGCAAATGGAAAAACCAGTTTAGATAGCAGTAAATAAATTACATAAACATTGATGAAACGAATTGAAATGTATGTTATATTCAGTATCATTATTTGTGAAAACGTTTGCGATCCTATATTTGTAGTTCAATGGCTACAGCTATCAAGTGATTGGAGGCCAGCACCTGGTAACAGCGGCGAAAAACGCGGCTGATGGGTACAATTATAATAAACTATTCTGCGTGGTTTATTGAGCGTTGACATGTGAAGAGTCCATGTGGTTAGCCAGCAGACATAACCAGACCGGAGGGAATCGCCATAAAATGACGTGCCTTGACAAGGTATTATATAAATCTGAGCATCACATATGTAATGTATTAAATTAGCCAACATTTCATTGATAAAGCAACAAAAAATCGTATAATAAGTACACGAGTATCACATACAGTAAATACACACAGTAGTAAATTTCAAGCTTGTATGCAACAACTCGCAAACACCGTTTTAATACCTATATCATGTCATGTGTTATTTTTTAGGTTAGGTTCTGTCATACATGGCAAATACAACAGCGCACGTCAGGGGGACGAGACAGTTATTTAAGATGGAAGGAGTGCTGCCGAACAATACTCAATGAAAAGGTATGAAATGAACTATATAATGACGTTTGGTACAACAATTGGCTCATTTGGGTACATTCATAGTTAGTCATAGTAGACCACTATGTGTTATATTCTGTGCTGTAAAAATTCTTAGCGGTTCCTGCTAATTTTCAAATAATGATCAAGTAAATACCTGCGAAATATTGGAATATGTTAGCCGTCAATTTTAATAAACAAATTCAACGCTGATTGTTTCAATATTCCATTATTTGTTATATAGAAAGACATGTTATGCGTTAGACATCATGACAAGCCTTGCGTGCATGTCGAACGAAACATTTCAAGTTTTCGACGAGGCCATGGAAATGTACGAAGAAGGGAAACTGAGCGGTCAGAAGGAGGTAACTGGCTTGGAGACCAAGAGGGACATCACGTTCAGCACGTTTAGATTTGTTCTGGAATTGGATGAAGCTGCGATGAGAGACATCTGGCAAGACTAATTATTAAAGAATGGCGAAATGACCATCGAGCAGATGACGAAAGAAACAGAAACAATAAAGAAGCTGCAGGTTTGTTGTTTAAATACTAGAAATTGACTGAAATTTAAGGCTTTTATTTGTAGATTTTGATTAGTCTGTTGATGTGTGTTTTAGTTTCCTCCATGTCTACCTTGTTTCAGTCTGTATATATCTTTTTTTAAACTCACATCACTTAAAATCGTTTAGAACATGCGTTTATACACGTATTGTGAAGAGTTGTTGTGCTGTATTTTAACAGATAATTCAGGTGAAGTTGTTACAACTACTGAAGATACGATCGTGGGAGGAAGCATGCAGAGACTTCCCTACTCTCACCAGTAGAGACTCTCTGTTTGCTTTCCGGGACTGCTCATTCAGAAATAAAATCCCAGAAGAGTTTTCCCGCTACGTGATGTCTGCAACGACAAAACAATGGGGTTCACCATCCTGCGGCGAGGATGTAATATCATTCAACAATGCTACGGGGTTCGTACTCGAAGGTGACGCAACTGATGTTGGGACTGCCCAAATAGTTGCAACGTTCAGCTCATTTGAAGGAGCAGCGCTTGTTATCGTCGACCCGCCAGATGTATCATATATCTGAAAATTACTATTTTACAGTGGAAAATGACAGTTGATGTACACAATTCATAGAGTTTTTCGTGTTTTTATTTTGGTGTGAATAAAGCAGGAAACTGAGCTTTGATTATTAACTCCGTGTGACGTGGTACAAATTATGTTCTCAGATATCTCAAGAGAAAGAAACCTGTGACTCTAGGAATCGTGCTATCGATCGTGTATTTTTGTTGTACTAGAATAGTACCTAGGATTGCTTTGTAGCTTGTTTATTTTGTGACAATCTCCAAGACGCGAGCACTGTGGGGTCGCCCTCTTTTGTAAACCGCTTTGTTTGTTTTTTCAGAACTGGACTACCTTGGAATTGTCAAAATTCTGTCTCGCTGTGTGATCAATGAATTTGGACGCGGAAGTACGGGCGTTCACCTTAGTGGTCATATGCCAATCGGCTCATGAGGAGGTCATCAAAATGCTGGAGGAAGATGGATTTGCGACAGAGATCGCATACGCATATTACAGCAGACGGCTAGTAAAAGGTGAGATGTTCTGACAGCAAAACATGTTGTAAAGCTATCGATATTGAAATGTACTTTAAAGCAAACAAGAAATTTTTTGTATGAGATATATATATATATGGGCGATTTTTCTGCTAATACGTACCTTTAAGCAATGTCATCCTCTGTTTCAATATAAGGGTTTATACAATATTGATTGCAACGATTCGGCAAGGTGCAATTAAAGTTGTGTTAATAACAAAATATAGATAGCAGCAGCTATAATACAGCTTTGAACCGGCTCTTTAGGTAGTCCATAACAAATTCTATAATTTGTTCATTGTGTAGAGCAAGACCGGCAGTAACAAACCTAACCCCGAATACAAACAATAGAAACTTAATCGCTATTTTATTTTATTTTAAGGAAAGCAAAACCTTACGAATATGCTCCAGCATATAGTGGTTGGCCAGTGGCATACAGGGGAGCAGGAGAGGTGCAGCAACCTTGTTCAGCCCCATAGAAATGTCTTTCTAACAGACATGGTAGAGAGACCGGAGAGAGACGAAGACGGAGACATTGTCAACGCAGAACAGCGACCAGAAAACTTTTACGCCGCAATAATAGAAGCGTATAGCATGAGAACGACACCGTGATCGATGCTTGCTCTGGGACAGGTATATAAGTACATTACTCACCATATATTGTTATAAAGAAGGGAAGGAAGAAACGAAGTTATTTTGTCTAATACAAGAGTAAATTATCATTTGGCTTTCGTTTACGTAATTGTGCATGATACTTCTTTTAAAAGACGATCATGTGAAATCTCAATTCCCAATTAATAGAAATTTTGTTTTAAGGGTGCAATGTTACAATACATTTTTCAGAAAAAAACATCTTTTAATAAATAGTGAAATCTATTTTTACAGGTACAGGTACAGGATAACAGTCGCAATGAGATTGACGAAAAATTGTGTTGCAGTAGAAAACGACATCAAGCAGGTCGAAGCCATCAAGAAGAGACTAATACGCCTACAGTGTGACTTGTAAATGCTGTTTTGGGGAAAAATTGTAGTCACGCTAATTTTGCCTATTTGGAACCCATTTTTAACATTAATCAGAGGAAAACTTTATATATTTTTAACAGTGATTTTGTATATAAAAAGTTGTATCTAAATAGTTTATTGTATTTTTATGTTTTTGTGTATGTCGCTCATTGTGTAAATAGTGCATAAAACTAGTCCCTTTTAAACGTTTGCGAACAAAAATATCTCTGTCTTATGAAGGTTATACTTGGACTAGTAAGGCATTGCATTTCAAGTGTTTAGATATAAAAATTATTATTATCGGTATTGCTAATAATTATAAGCTGTGATTAATTTCAACCTGTATACGTAGTAGTTTTTCTGAATAAGTCATACAATAACAATGCTTAGTACATTTATCCGTCTCTCAAGTATGTAATACATAAGCTATGATTGAAACTTTTAGGCGAATATTAACGTTTACTACATTGGTATAAATAGTTTACTATATTTTCATGTTTTTGCGTATGTTGCTCATTATGTAAATATAGTGCATAAAACTAGTCTTTTTTAAACGTTTGCGAACAAAAAGATCTGTCTTAAAGGACCAGGGTCGTCATTTGCGGTTAACTAAATTGTGTAAGTTATGATTTTTGACCGCATGATGGAGCCACTGTGCAGTTTTTAAATACACCGCTGTCAGACGATGGCGCTCTACTGCGCAACGTTATACTTGGACTAGTAATGCATTGCATTTCAAGTGTTTGCATAAAAAATTATTATTACCGGTATTGCTAATAAGCTGTGATTTCAACCTGTACACGTAGTATAGTTTTTCTGAATAAGCCACACAGTAATAATTCTTAGTACATGTAACCGTGTCTCAAGTGTGTATAATACATAATCTATGATTTAAACTTTTAAGCGAATTTTAACTTTTACTACATTAGTATATTGAAGCATGTTTAACATTGATTTTGTGACTGGTGCAAGGAAATATAGTACGTCAAAAAATTAGATTTTCACAATAAAGTAGTGTCACAATATTTATCTATTTGATTATACTGGCATGCGGCTTTAATAAGCAGCTTCAAATGTTATGAAGTATATCATTAATCAACGATTCTATCACGACCTTAGTCTATTCCCAAACTTAGCAGTCGCGCAATGTTTATCGTTTCCATAGCAAGCATTTTTAGCGTTGATCTTGTGACTGCATGATGCAAGGAAACAGTCTGTTTGACTTGGCAGTCGTTGTTATCAGGGTTGCTATAATGCAGCCCTCATAAAAACCGGTTGGTGGTTTGCATACGGGGAGTTTTAGCAGGAAATTAGCAGTCGCGCGATGTTATCAGAGCTGCTATAATGCAGCCCTCATAAAAACCGGTTGGTGGTTTGCATACGGGGAGTTTTAGCAGAAATTAGCAGTCGCCCGCGGTTATCAGGGCTGCTATAATGCAGCCCATAAAAACGCGTTGGTGGTTGCATACGGGGAGTTTTAGCAAGAATTAGCAGTCGCCCGCTGTTATCAAGGGCTGCTATAATGCAGCCCTCATAAAAACCGGTTGGTGGTCTGGCATACGGGAGTTTAGCAAGAAGTTGCAGTTGCTCGCTGTTATCAGAAATGGATTCTAAATTCATGGTGTTAAAGCAATGTCTTATAGCAGGTGTAGGGCCCGTATACCAGCTAAATTATAAGTAAAATAGTCACGCATAGCTTTTTGAAAAGCTCGAAACTTTACTTCTGCTCGATTCTAAAATTCTTCTCACCCATAGCTTGTATATAAAATTACAGCAACGTAAAAGTAGTTACGCCTGTTATCTGGCAGAAATTCTCATTTCCAAGAATTCGAAAGTATTCCAATGGTGTTATATGCACAAACGCACACATACACTGTCATCCACATGCTGTAATTTACGTGCTGTACCTGTTCAATGTTGCACAATAATGATGAACTGAATAATATGCGATCAGTGATCATAATAATGCGCCCAGGTACTGATTAAAGTGAAATTAGGCCCCAGTTGATTTTAATGACTCTTTTGTAAATTTCACAGATAAAAAAACAGCCAACCGAAAATGAAACAGATGAACACAGATCCATACGCTACAATAAATTATACATTATCATACTCATTCCTCATATATCATACCTCATTATCATATCGCGGAACAATATTTTCCTCGGCTGACGCCTCGGAAACATTGTTACTCGGGGAGACAATCGGCAATGTCACCGTACAGGCCAGGTCGTCAATTTTTACAGTGACACGCATTGCGGCATGTTGACATTAACCCAAATTTCCCAGGAGAAAATTACAATATGCCTACAAATGCAAACCTACACGATATATATACACTGCACTACGATATGACACACTAAAC
Organism: Priapulus caudatus; assembly: GCF_000485595.1. NCBI lineage: Eukaryota > Metazoa > Priapulida > Priapulimorpha > Priapulimorphida > Priapulidae > Priapulus > Priapulus caudatus. Next base: position 19,318 of record NW_014578753.1, read on the forward strand.
TGAAAGCCCACATGTTCAAGATCGGGCAAGTGATAGTCCCTATGCGACTGTGGCCTTGCCAATGAGACCGTTGAACACAAGTTATTACATTGTCACGACTCAGGGTTAGCAGGGAGAAGATGACTGACACGATCGAACTGGGTATGTGAAGATCCAACACAACCTCAAGCCATCGACAATTGACATTGCCACCCTTACTGGGGAAAACAGGAATCTAACACCAGAGATGGATGCCACCATCAAACAGGCCCTCTCCAGATTCCTGTCTGAGTCCATCCCAGTAATCTAGCCACAGACACTCCGTTGTTACAAATTTAAAAAACAACAACAACCAATTACTATATGAGGAAACACTGGTAGCAAACGATACAAAGAGGGTATACATTGTGACCATGACCTCGTGAAGCAGGAGGATAAACGAATAACAACAACAACAAATACACCATATGTATATAATGCCATTGTATTTATTAAGTAAGTAAAAACTAACTGCCGGTAAAGCATTTTAAGTGCAGACCCAATGAATTTGTACAGTATCGTGGCCTAGATGACTATCACAACCCCAGCTATCGCATCCTGGCTGTAGAAGAAAAAAAGAGGTAGCGACGATCATTGCCCCAGCCATTAGTGAAGGCTTTAATTTCCATTTGGGCCACTGTAGTACAGACCTATCTTGTGCATGGCCGTCGCAGATTTATACAAAATTTATCTGGTAATTCTGTGTTGCACAGTCGAACGATGAGGCAGAGCCGAATGCGTTGGAGCGAGAGGGACAGCTGCGGTTCGTTTCCCACGTTCCCGCTCCCTCGCAGAAAGAAGTAAGCTTCCACTGCGGCATCGCTCGTTACCCCATCGTTTGTAAACTTGTTGTTTATTGCTGCATCACTTTTGGCACAGAGAGCGGTAAGCTGGCACTACACATCACGACAGTACCTTGTTGCGCGGACCTAACATGATGCTGAATTAGATGAGCGAGATGATGATCGTTGAGTGATACTGTCGTGTTAACCACATACGTCTCGTGTTGTTCGCATGATCTCACATGCTTTTCGCGTGTGCGCATGTGGAGGCAGCCCTCATCCGGAACTGCCGGAACTGCCGGAACTGCTGGGGAAATATACGAGTGAGACAATGAAAGAGCAAAGCGCCGAGGCAACGACTTTGCTAGGCCTGTAGGCACCACGTGTGTGTAAAATGATTTGATATATACATGAGTTATTCAACCATTTACCATTAAATAATTTTTGTTAAACCTTTCAGTATTTAAAGGATATATATCCATGACTGACTGCATCATTTTTTATTACGTTATTAATGGTAACAAGACCATTTCACTTCAAATAGACATCGAGAATAAGTGCAATTGGATGTGTCTCGTTCAGCCTGCAACTTGTTCAGATGAACAGAATATCATGGAATTGCAGATGAAGGTATACATTTATGAATTGTATACATAAATGTAAATGCTCTATTTTGCTGAGATTACTGACAATATTTAAGCATGGATTATGTTATGAGACAAAACATGAATTAATGTAAGCTCATACTGATCATTATACTCATGGAAATATAATGAGAATTATACACGTGACCAGAAAAAAGACCGATTAGGAAAATGTGAGAAACATGAATTTTATTTAATAAAGATAATAAATTTTAGTTCTGCCTTGTGCCTATATATATCCACTATACACACATTATTTAAACATTTGACGATATGTAACTTTCTGAAAGCCTTGGATACATATTAATGTCGATAAGGAAACTTAGAGCACTATAAGAACTTCAATTGACACTAGAGCAGCATGTGTGGTCCTGCACCATAGAGGCTGCAGTATTTCCATGCTAAATTACTTAGCCAGTAGATTTGAATGTATTTATTCTCTCAATACAGGATGACATATTCTATATAGCCATACGAGACATCTCCGCAGGAGCGCAGTTGAAGGTTTGGTATGCACCTGCATATGCTGGAAAGCTCCAGAAATCACCAAACCCAGGTACTGTTTACTTATGATTATTGGTTAACTAGTTAGAAGACCCCTCCAATTCTTAAAGTTTAACTGGCTTTAGTGGATCATGTATCAATCTATGATTTATCTTACATGTTACTGCATTTCTATTTAGGTACAGATTTGTTTATTTTACATTTTTTGTTTCTGCAGAACCATTACCTTTGACATTGCCAGATACCAGAAAGATACCTAAGAGTGCAAATACTGGTAAGTAAAATGTGACAGCAGTAGCTATAAAAGATGTATTTTCTACCGTATACGTTAAAGAATGTATAGACTCAATATGGCTGTTAAGTAGACATAGGTTTTCCATTATGTGTATGGTTAAAATTCATTTATAATACGTATTTATTTAATTCACATTTTATATATAAATGTGGATCGTGTAATCATTTCAGTGAAGAAAGCCCCACGCCCGAAATCTCATCTTCATCAGTTCAACATTCACTGCAAGAAATGTAATGTGGTTTCTCCAACAAGGCCTGATTTTGTTGCTCACCTCAGGTGTTACGAGCAATTTTTAATCATACAAGGATAATAATAGTATAGTAATGGTATTCTACTTGATTGTTTACAAAGGAACACGCCTACACGGTAGTTTTATATTTGGCTTCTGAGTTTCAATCTGAATTACTGCAACATTTTATGTTTTACTCAAACACTAATCGAACTATTTTATGTAACAGAAGAACCCTGAGGTTGATGAATGCTCTGAACATCCATCTGCAGCGGATACAGAATTGGATAACTCTCCAGCAGTGAGCGAAGAGGCAAAACCGACTGACCCCTAACACCTGAGCAAAGTAACTCTACTGTTGATAGCTCTGAAGCTCCCTCAACTAGTTATATTCCAAGGTCCAGGCGCAGAAACGTGAAACCAAAACGGTTCTTCGACGAAGACACGTAACGTTTCGAGCGGAGTGATTCTGCAAACTTTACTCCGGTGCTCTCAATGTGTGACCTCGACGACAAAGGCGTCAACGAAGTAGGAGTAATCTCAGAAGTTAAGGATAGAAAAGTAATGGACGAGGAAGGTGAGAAGAACGACTCTACTGAAGAACTCGTACCAAACTCAGGACGCCTCGGTGATAACACGGCGGATGTGAATTGGACGTGTAACATCTGTGATGCAACAATGAGACCCAGGACCAGCTGCGAGTGCACATCTTCGATAATCACGCCGTGGAATTCACCTGTGCCGACGGCCAGCTCACGTTCCTATGCCAGGAGAAGTTGCAGAACCATCTGTGCGAGGTCAGCGCCAGTTCGGGGTCGTTCTTCTGCGCCGACTGCCCGAAGACGTTTGCGAATCAGCGGCTGCTCAATTGCCACGACGCGTCGGCCGCGTACTACTGCGAGACGTGCCACGCGTGTTTCGCGACGAGACCCGCGATGACGGACCACTCCTGCCGCTGTGAAGACGGCCAGGCTTTTCGCTGCGAGATCTGCGGCGATCGCTTCGTGAACGAGCTCTACCAGCTGCGCCACCTGGCGGCGACGCACGAGCGGAAGTACGCATGCGCCACCTGCGAGAAGACGTTCGTTCTCGAGAAGCGGTTGACGGTGCACGTGGTCGTATGCGAGGGCCTGCGCTCGATCGCGCAGAACGCGGCCGCGCAGTACCGCCGCTGCCTGCAGATATTCACGGACGGGACGGCGTTCGAGCGGCACGCGTCCTCGCACACGCACCCGCACGAGTGCGCGCGCTGCTGCCGCCGATTCGCGAAGTCTCTCAGCCAGTTGCTGCACGCGTGACAGCGGCGCGGGCGCGGCGGGGGAGGCAGCGTCGCGTGCGGGCGCGTTTTCGACGACGCTTCGAAGCTGGAGCGTCGCGCCCGTGCACGAGTGTACACCGTTCGCGTGCGTGTACTGCCGTCACGTGTTTGCGCGCAAGGACCTGCTGCTGCGGTACGCGTGCGCGGCGTCGGGCACGGCGGCGCGCGTGTACCGCATCCAGGGCCGCGAGTACTTCGTCGAGCCGCGTGTCTGCGAGACGTGCAGCGTCTCGTTCACGAGAAAGAGCGTGCTCGGCATCCACGCGAAGACGCATGTGAGTCATTATTCACACGACCTGCACGCGAAATTCCTACGCATAGCGTGCGTAACTCACAACGGACGCCGTATACGAGAGTACGAGTGGGAACGTAACGGTCAGTTAGGCTTCGAATTGCGCGCGAGACGGGTGTCGAGGCACAGGTACTGGACCAAGGTAAATTTATGTGTTGTATTACTCCACATAATAGTTATTATACGAGTTTCTCTGGTTATAAGCAAACTCGATGTGTTTTCGTACGAAATTTAAACAAAAGGCAGCTACTAACGCTCGGCGATGCGGTGTGACTCGCTGGGAGATTGGACATCGACGCAACACTCGGCGAGATAACCTTTGACCCGGCATACAGCTACATACCGCATACCGGCATACAGGCATACAGCTGGTATGCCCCCCACGCACGCCCGCCCGCGAGTATCTTTTTCCCAGTCGACATAGAATTTAGCGCCTTCTGATTGGCTGCTTCGATTTGCTTTGCCTTTGACAAGAGAACAAACGCCCATTTGTAACATAGCGAAGAATTGCAATTATTTTGCAATAATAACCCTAACCCTAACCCTAACCCTAACCCTAACCCTATCCCTAACCCTAACCCTAACAGACCAATCACCAACCTAAGCATCGACAATTGACATTGCCACCCTTACTGGGAAAACAGGAAATCTAACACCAGAGATGGATGGCCACATCAAACAGGCCTCTCCAGATTCCTGTCTGAGTCCATCCCAGTTAATCTAGCCACAGACAACTCAGTTGTTACAAATTTAAAAAAACACAACAAATACTTATATGAGGAAACACTGGTAGCAAACGATACAAAGAGGGTATACATTGTGACCATGACCTCGTGAAGCAGGAGGATAAACGAATAACAACAACAACAAAATCACATATGTATATAATGCATTGTATTTATTAAGTAAGTAAAAACTAACTGCGCGGTAAGCATTTAAGTGCAGACCATGAATTTGTACAGTATCGTGGCCTAGATGACTATCACAACCCCAGCTATCGCACCTGGCTGTAGAAGAAAAAAGAGGTAGCGACGATCATTGCCCAGCCATTAGTGAAGGCTTTAATTTCCATTTGGGCCACTGTAGTACAGACGCTATCTTGTGCATGGCCGTCGCAGATTTATACAAAATTTATCTGGTAATTCTGTGTTGCACCAGTCGAACGATGAGGCGAGCCGAATGCGTTGGAGCGAGAGGGACAGCTGCGGTTCGTTTCCACGTTCCCCGCTCCTCGCAGAAAGAAGTAAGCTTCCACTGCGGCATCGCTCGTTACCCATCGTTTGTAAACTTGTTGTTTATTGCTGCATCACTTTTGGCCACAGAGAGCGTAAGCTGGCCTACACATCACGACAGTACCTTGTTGCGCGGACCTAACATGATGCTGAATTAGATGAGCGAGATGATGATCGTTGAGTGATACTGTCGTGTTAACCCCCATACGTCTCGTGTTGTTCGCATGATCTCACATGCTTTTCGCGTGTGGCGCATGTGGAGGCAGCCTCATCGAACTGCCGGAACTGCCGGAAACTGCTGGGGAAATATACGAGTGAGACAATGAAAGAGCAAAGCGCCGAGGCAACGACTTTGCTAGGCCTGTAGGCACCACGTGTGTGTTCAAAGATTTGATATATACCTGAGTTATTCAACATTTACCATTAAATAATTTTGTTAAACCTTTCAGTATTAGAAGGATATCATATCCTGACTGCTGATCATTTTTTATATAACGTTATTAATGGAACAAGACCAATTATCACTTAATAGACTCGAGATAATAAGGGCAATTGGATGTGTCTCGTTCAGCCTGCAACTGTGTTAATGAACAAATATCATGGAATTGCAGATGAAGGTATAACATTTATGAATTGTATACATAAACTGTAAAATGTCTATTTTGCTGAGATTGACTGACAATATTTAAGCATGGATGTTGTTATGAGAGCAAAAACTGATTAATGTAAGCTTCATACTGATCATTATACCATGGGAAATAAATGAGATTATACCGTGACCAGAAAAGAAGACCGATTAGGAAAATGTGAGAAACATGAATTTTAATTTAATAAAAGATAATAAATTTTAGTTTCTGTCGCTTGTGCCTAATATATCCACTATAACACAGCATTATTTACATTTTGACGATATGTAACAATTCTCGAAAGGGCTTGGCCTACATATAATTGTCGATAAGGAAACTTAGAGGCACTATAAGAACTTCAATTGACACTAGAGCAGCAATGTGTGGTCCTGCAACCATAGAGGCTGCAGTAATTTCCAATGGCTAAATTACTTAGCAGTAGATTTGAATGTATTATCTCTCATACAGGATGACAATATTCTATATTAGCCATACGCGACATCTCGCAGGAAGGCGCAGTTGAAAGGTTTTGGTATGCACTGCATATGCTGAAAGCGTTCACAGAAATCACCACCCAGGTATCTGTTTACTTATGAATATTGGTTAACTAGTTAGAAGACCCTCCAATTTCTTAAAGTTAACTGGCTTTAAGTGATCATGTATCAATCTATGTATTTATCTTACATGTTAGCTGCATTTCTATTTAGGTACAGATTTGTTTATTTTAACATTTTTTTGTTTCTGCAGAATTATCAGGGCTGCTATAATGCAGCCCTCATAAAAACCGGTTGGTGGTTTGCATACGGGGAGTTTTAGCAAGAAATTAGCAGTCGCCCGCTGTTATCAGGGCTGCTATAATGCAGCCCTCATAAAAACCGGTTGGTGGTCTGCATACGGGGAGTTTTAGCAAGAAGTTAGCAGTTGCTCGCTGTTATCAGAAAGTGGATTCTAAATTCATGGTGTAAAGCAATGTCTTATAGCAGGTGTAGGGCCCGTATACCAGCTAAATTATAAGTAAAATAGTCAACGCATAGCTTTTTGAAAAGCTCGAACTTTACTTCTGCTCGATTTCATAAAATTCTTCTCACCCCATAGCTTGTATATAAAATTACAGCAACGTAAAAGTAGTTACGCCTGTTATCTGGCAGAAATTCTCATTTCCAAGAATTCGAAAGTATTTCCAATGGTGTTATATGCACAAACGCACACATACACTGTCATCCACATGCTGTAAATTTACGTGCTGTACTGTTCAATGTTGTCACAATAATGATGACTGAATAATATGCGATCAGTGATCATAATAATGCGCCCAGGTACTGATTAAAGTGAAATTAGCCCAGTTGATTTTAATGACTCTTTTGTAAATTTTCACAGATAAAAAAACACCAACCGAAAATGAACAGATGAACACAGATCCATACGCTACAATAATATTATACATTATCATACCTCATTCCTCATTATCATACCTCATTATCATATCGCGGAACCAATATTTTCCTCGGCTGACGCCTCGGGAAACATTGGTTACTCGGGGAGACAATCTGCAATGTCACCGTACAGGCCAGTCGTCATTTTTACAGTGACACGCATTGCTGCATGTTGACATTAACCCAAATTTCCCAGGAGAAAATTACAATATGCCTACAAATGCAAACCTACACGATATAATACACTGCACTACGATATGACACACTAAACTGAAAGCCCACATGTTCAAGATCGGGGCAAGTGATAGTCCCCTATGCGACTGTGGCCTTGCCAATGAGACCGTGGAACACAAGTTATTACATTGCTCACGACTCAGGGTTAGCAGGGAGAAGATGACTGACACGATCGAACTGGGGTATGTGAGATCCAACACAACCCAAGCCTCGGACATCTGACATTGCCACCTTACTGGGGAAACAGGAATCTAACACCAAATGGAATGCTAGCCATCAAGACAGGCCCTTCCGCAGATTTCCTGTCTGAGTCATTCCCAGGTAATCTAGCCACAGACAATGACTCCGATTGTTATACAAATTTAAAAACACCAACATAACCATTATCAATAGGAAACACTGTAGCTAAACGTACAAAGGTATACATTGTGACCAGACCTCGTGAGCGGAGGCATAAACGAATAACAACAACAACAAAAACACATAGTATATAATGCATTGTATTTATATAAGTAAAGTAAAAAACTAAGCTGCGGTGTAGCATTTTAAGTGCAGACCATGAATTTGTACGTATCGTGGCCTAGATGACTATCACAAGCCCCAGCTATCGCATCCTGGCTGCTAGTAAGAAAAAAGAGGTAGCGCGATCATTGCCCCCATATAGTGAAGGCTTTTATTTCATTTGGGCACTGTATACAGACCTATCTTGTCGCATGGCGTCGCAGATTTATACAAAATTGTGATCTGGTAATTCTGTGCTTGCACAGTCGAACATGAGGCCGAGCGAATGCGTTGGAGGAGAGGGACAGCGCGTTCGTTTCCACCGTTCCCCGCTCCCTCGCCAGAAAGAACGTAAGCTCCACTGCCGGCATCGCTGCGTTACCCAATCGTTGTAAACCTTCGTTGTTTATTGCTGACATCACTTTTGGCCACAGAGAGCGGTAAGTGGCACTACACATCACGACAGTACTGTACTTTTTATGCGCGGGACCTAACATGATGCTGAATTAGATGAGCGAGATGATGATCGTTGAGTTGAATACTGTCCGTGTTAACACACATTACTCTCGTGTTGTTCGCGATGATCTCACACTGCTTTTCGCGTGTGCGGCTGTGGAGGCAGCCCTCATCGGAACTGCCGGAAACTGCCGTAAAACTGCTGGGGAAATATACGAGGAGACAAATGAAAGAGCAAAGCGCCGAGGCAACGACTTTGCTAGGCCTGTAGGCCACCAGCTGTGTGTCAATCAATGATTTGATATATACACTGAGTTATTCAACATTTACCATTAAATAATTTTGTATAAACTTTCAGTATTTAGAAGATATATATCCATGCTGCTGCATCATTTTTTTATAACGATTATTATGGAACAAGACCGATTATCACTTAATGACTCGAGAATAGTGCAATTGGATGTGTCTCGTTCAGCTGCAACTGTGTTTAAGAGAAAGATATATGGAATTGCAAGATGAGGTATAACATTTAATGAATTTGTATACATAAACTGTAATGTCTATTTTGCTGAGATTACTCGACAATATTTAAGCATGGATCGGTTATGAGACAAAACTGAATTAATGTAAGCTCATACTGATGCATTATACCATGGGAAATATAATGAGATTATCCTGTGACCAGAAAAAAGACGCGATTAGGAAATGTGAGAAACATGAATTTTAATTTAATATAAAGATAATAATTTTAGTCTCTGGCTTGTGCCTAATATATCCACATATAACACACATTATTTTAAACATTTTGACGATATGTAACTTTCTGAAAGCCTTGGTCATACATTT